>NC_134354.1:752386166-752541166 GCF_048569485.1 Anomaloglossus baeobatrachus | reverse complement strand
CTGAGCATTATATGGATGTTTTACTATAATATATGCTCCATCCAGACAACATCTGTTTCAGGGAAGGCCTTATATTTCAGCAACACAATGCTAAATCACGTAATGTGTTCATTATAAAAGCATGGCTACGCAGAAGAAGAGCTCAGGTGATGGACCGGCCACCGGCAATCCAGACCTTTCACCAATAGAAAACATTTGAAGCAATATGAAGTTAATATCTGGCACAGACCCCTGACTGTGGAGCATCAGGAATCCTATATCAAACAAGGCACATTTCTCTTCTAAAACTGCAGAAACTGGTCTTCTAAACTTTACAGATGTTAACAGACTTTCTTAACAGGAAGAGTGGATGCTACACAATGGTAGACATGGCTCTGCACCAACTTTTTTGATCTGATACAGATAGGTAGATAGACAGATAGATATGTACCGCCCCGCGGGCTCGGCTGTGACCGCCGAGTCGCTTGGATCCGTGCTCGTACGGTGGGTGGTGGCTCGAGCCTTTCACGGACCTGGAGGTCACATCGCTCTGCAAGGGGGGTTGGCGTTCCACGCAGGGACTTGACGGGGGAGTTCCACGGCCGGGGCCTCGGTGGTTTTGTTTGGGATGTAAGTTCGTGATGCCACCCACGGGTTGTGGTGAATAGATGGACACCACCACTACCGTTAACTAGGCCTCCCGGGGACGGTGTTGTGCAGCTTGGTGTTGACCCCTCCATGGGTAGGGGAGTGATGGTCCCGGGGGCCTGGGGGAGGTGCTGAGGCGTTGGAGCGGGTGCGGGTGTATGCTGGTGAAGTGCGGCGCGGTGCGTGGCCCGAAGGCACTGGTGTACTCACTATGACACAATACACTGGGGTCTCTGATACACCAAACGGGATGATGAACGGGGCCCGCAGCCGGCTGCAGCTTCTCCCTGAACGGGTTGGTGGTTTCCGCCTTTCTCCTGCACCTGTTATATGAATGTTTGACTCCTATGCCTAAGCAACGATAGTCCACTCCCCGGCTTGCTGGTTGTCAGAAGAGCCCTGTTTGCCCGCAGATGCTGGCCCTTTGGGTCTCTATGCCTTGGCGGTGGCTTTACCCTGTATGGTTGGGCTGTTGTCTTCTAACGGGTCTTGTGTGGGATAGGTCCTAAAGTCCAGTCCTCAATCAGTTGATTTGACTCGGCCCTGTCGGTTCGGGGCTTTGTACTGGGTCTGAGTACTCCTCCTGGTGCTCCGGTTTCCAATCGGTTCCCCGGTTCGGTACCGGCGGGCCACCGCCCGACCCCGGTCCCTACGGTTCCACCGGCTGTAATCCCAGCTCCCGCAGGCGGCCACCACCGTCTGTCTCCTTGCCAAAGGTGACTGGGCTCCGACCCAGCCACCGGAGTAGTCTGTTGGCAGGCCTGGTCACAGGTCTGCCCTTGAACTCGTCCTCCCTCCTTCACTGTCAAGGCTACTCCACACACTCCTCCAGAACTTCTCTCTGAACTTGTGTCTTTCCCGCCTCCAGGCCTGTGAACTCCTCGGTGGGCGGAGCCAACCGCCTGGCTCCACCCCCCCTGGTGTGGACATCAAACCTGGAGGGTGGTGACAAGGGTTTCTTGGTTGGCTGCTGTTGTCAAGGGAGGAATTTGCGTTGAAGACTGCTAATGGAGTCTTCATTTGGGATATCCAGAGACTGTGCCGTATTAGCTGTATATCAGTGCCAACATATATGAATGTATATAAGACAAAGAACACACAGACAACATGCTCTCTCCTTGAGTCAGCGATACCAACTAAGCTTGTTATATATTGAAAGAAACTTAATTATTACAGAAGGCACCTTCGGCCTTGAAAATGATACACAGAGTTTATGGGAGTGTCACTCCCCTATTTCTCCCAGCATATTGTACAATACATCTGTTCATTAAAACATTCTTTCTGTGTGGACACTACTGATAAGAGTTTGTAGCTTCACATTTTGGCTTCATTATCTTTGGTTAACCCCTTCATTACTATACAACTTTGAATTATACTATAGGTCTGTGCGATGGCTACATAGACAGACAGATAATTATACAACTACATCTACATTTTGATTATTTATATACACAGATATTCTTATTACGTTTAAACAAACATACTACAGCTCAGGTGACGTCCACACTGTCACCTACTCGGGGAGGGGGGTGATGTGTGTGTGACTACCTGGGACGACCTGACTAGTCCAGGGCGTCACAGATACATAGATAGATAGATAGATAGATAGGCTCCCATATGGTCCACCATGCAGCTCTCCCTGGCTTCTTCTTTTCTTCAGGGGCTTCTGCTGCCCAGTAGACTTCCGATGTCAAAATATAAAAAAATTCATCACCCAAGGCCTAGTTTGCCCGAAAGCCCAAAGGGAAGATAATAGAAGGGCAACAGAGGATATCATGTGCATGGTGCCAAAGGAGAAGAAAGACCGGAGTGAACTAGGCAGGGGATCAGATGGGGCATTGAGCAATTTTTTTTCTCACCCCTTTCCCAGCCTTGAACACAAACACTGGAGACAACTGTGTAGGGGATCAGACAGGGCATCCAGTATTTTTCTCACCTCTTTTCCGACCTTGAACAGAAATACCAGAGGGAACTGTGCAGGGGATCAGATAGTGCATCGAGTATTTTGACTCACCTCTTTCCCGGCCTTTAACACAAAGACCGGAGGGAACTGTGCAGGAGATCAGACGGGGCATTGAGTATTTTTTTTCACCCCTTTCCCAGCCTTGAACATAAAAATTGGAAAGAACTGTGCAGGGGATCAGACGGGGCATTGAGTATTTTTTTCTCAACCTTTTCCCAGCCTTGAACACAAAGACCGGAGGGAACTGTGCAGGGGATCAGATGGGGCATTGAGTATTTTTTTCTCAACCTTTTCCCAGCCTTGAATATAAAGATTGGAGAGAACTGTGCAGGGGATCAGATGGGGCATTGAGTATTTTTTTCTCAACCTTTTCCCAGCCTTGAACACAAAGACCGGAGGGAACTGTGCAGGAGATCAGATGGGGCATTGAGTATTTTTTTCTCAACCTTTTCCCAGCCTTGAACACAAAGACCGGAGGGAACTGTGCAGGAGATCAGACGGGGCATTGAGTATTTTTTTTCACCCCTTTCCCAGCCTTGAGCATAAAGATTGGAGAGAACTATGCATGGGGATCAGATGGGGCATCGAGTATTTTTTTCTCACCCCTTTCCCAGCCTTGAACACAAAGACCAGAGAGAACTGTGCAGGGGATCAGACGGGGCATTGAGTATTTTTTCTCACCCTTTCCTGACTTTGAACACAAAGACCAAAGGGAACTGTGCATGGGATCAGACAGGTCATCGATTATTTTTTTTCTAACCCCTTTCCCGGCCTTGAACATAAAGACCGGAGGGAACTCTGCATTACATCAGACAGGGCATTGAGTATTTTTTTCTCACCCCTATCCCGGCCTTGAACACAAAGACCGGAGGGATCTCTGCAGGGGATCAGACAGGGCATTGAGTATTTTTTTCTCACCCCTTTCCCAGCCTTGAACGCAAAGACCGGAGGGAATTGTGCAGGGGATCAGATGGGGCATTGAGTATTTTTTTTCTCACCCCTTTCCCGGCCTTGAACATAAAGACCGGAGGGAATTGTGCAGGGGATCACACGGGGCATCAAGTATTTTTTTTCTCACCCATTTTCCGGCCTTGAACATTTCAGCAAATAGTCAATATTTTTGAGAATTCACACAAGGCACACCACAAAAAATGTGGATTTCAGTGAACCAATTCCTTATAATTAATAGATTTGTGAGCCGGCATTCGCCTGACCCCCCGCCACTGCAGACACACCCATTGGACACGGGTGGCATTGTTTGTAGCTTTGCACAATTCCTTTGATTTATCTCTGCTGGATATCCCATGATCTTTTGAATTGAAAAACATTTATTTTCAAAATTATAAGTTTTATTGATAAATTTAAGCTGAAATGATAGTTTCGCCAAATAACAGCAATCAGGGGAAAAAAACAAACGCAGAACTGTCATGCTTTTGTGTTGCCGATGAATTAGAACAAATGGCTTGTATAGTAAAAATGTTCATTCATTTCTACAGTTTACTGTTATCGGAGACCATAAGTATTTTAACCAGCAGGGAGAGGACATTATAACTAGCAGGATACAATTATACCAGCATGGAAAAATCAGCCTTGTCACTTCGTCATTGACTACCGGGAACACGTCTTATAATTATAGCGATGTTTGTTGTCGTTCTTTCTTAATTCCAATATACAATAAATGAAAACTTTTATTATGGGACATAACAAAGCACAAGAAAACTGTCATTTTATCTTTCTGAATATTTTTCATTTATTTTATTAATATTTAGAAAGCTGGTTTCTAGGGAAAAGAAAAATAGGGTCACTCTTGTGGGTGGTTTTCACGGCCAGGGATGTACAGTGGGTACGGAAAGTATTCAGACCCCTTTAAATTTTTCACTCTTTGTTTCATTGCAGCCATTTGGTAAATTCAAAAAAGTTCATTTTTTTTCTCATTAATGTACAATGTTAATTTGCAAATTTATGAAACAAGAATAACTGAAATATCAGATGGTCATAAATATTCAGCCCCTTTGCTCACTATTGAGTAGACCCACCCTTTTGAGCTAGTACAGCCATGAGTCTTCTTGGGAATGGTGCAACAAGTTTTTCACCCCTTGATTTGGGGATCCTCTGCCATTCTTCCTTGCAGATCTTCTCCAATTTCGTCAGGTTGGATGGTGAACATTGGTGGACAGCCATTTTCAGGTCTCTCCAGACATGCTCAATTGGGTTTAGGTCAGGGCTCTGGCTGGGCGAGTCAAGAATGGTCACAGAGTTGTTCTGAAGCCACTCCTTTGTTATTTTAGCTGTGTGCTTAGGGTTATTGTCTTGTTGGAAGGTGAACCTTCAGCCAAGTTTGAGGTCCAGACTCTCTGGAAGAGGTTTTCTTCCAGGATATCTCTTTACTTGGCCACATCCATCTTTTCTTCAATTGCAACCAGTTGTGCTGTCCCTGCAGCTGAAAAACACCCCCATAGCATGATGCTGCCACCACCATGTTTCACTGTTGGGATTGTATTGGGCAGGTGATGAGCAGTGCCTGGTTTGCTCCACACATACTGCTTAGAATTATCACCAAAAAGTTCTATCTTTGTCTCATCAGATCAGAAAATCTTATTTCTCATAGTCTGGGAGTCCTTCATGTATTTTTTTGCCAAGTCTATACGGGTTTTCATATGTCTTGCACTGAGTAGAGGCTTCCGTTGGTCCACTATGCCATAAAGGCCCGACTGGTGGAGGCTGCAGTGATAGTTGACTTTGTGGACCTTTCTCCCATCTCCCTACTGCATCTCTGGAGCTCAGCCACAGTGATCTTGGGGTTCTTCTTTACCTCTCTCACCAAGGCTCTTCTCCCACGATTGCTCAGTTTGGCTGGATAGCCAGGTCTAGGAAAAGTTCTGGTGATCCCAAACTTCTTCCATTTAAGGATTATGGAGGCCACTGTGCTCTTACGAACCTTGTGTACTGCTGGGGTGTAGAGTGTACATTAATTAGAAAAAAAAATGAACTTTTTTGAATTTACTAAATGGCTGCAATGAAACAAAGAGTGAAAAATGTAAAGGGTTCTGAATGCTTTCTGTACCCACTGTATCACAGTTAGATTTATTTTAGAACTAAATCAGGGGTTTGAGTTTCAGACCTTTTAAATTTTTACTTTAAAAGCACCTGAGGGTCTGGATTTGTGCACGCAATCCCCATTTGCTCTTTAGTGTAGCTTCCGATAGTTGCAACAGCAGAAGAAACCAGAAGACCAAACTACGGTTGTGCACATGCAACCTGGTACCACCAATGCGTAGTAGGACATCACAAGTCAGAAACAACAGCGAGTCCTGGTGATATCCCAATCTGCATTAAAAAAAATCATTTAAAAAAAAATGAACAAAGAAAAAGAGAAGGATATTGGCCAAATAAGTAGCCCAATGGGCCAGAATATTAGTGTTGCCGCTGTGTCTCATTGACTCCAATCAGCGACCATGCCTCTGACACTGCGCAGTCATTAGCATGTTAGCAAGCTCACATGGGTATGCTTACATACGGTACTAAGCGGACCGACTAGCCAAGGGAACCAACGCTTTTACGACTAGTCGCTTGCCTCAGTAACATATAATGAAGGATCTTTAGAAATACATTTTCTACAGATTTTTTTATGTATGCTGCTAGATATAGGGACGGTTAGGCAGGGATTAGCAAAATGCACCCAGAACTGCTCGTGGTTCTGGATGCATATTGCACCTGATAGGTTCCCTTTAAATGCTATTATCTGGCAAATGTCTCCCTAGTGGTTTGGTTGCTTGTAGTGTTTTTTATCCTTCAGTCTTTAAAAATGATTTCCAGAAATGTGATAAAATAGCCTCATCACCTGCCCCATTCTAGCAGCAGCCTGTCCTAATGATGTGTTAGGACAGACTGGAGACTGAAGAAACACTGCTCCCAAGACCTGTGTCTCAACTGACAGAGGAGCTGTATCATAACCACACATACAGGTGAGTTGACAGAGAAGGGCTGTGACAGGAGGAGAAATACATTTTCTCTTTGACTGTCTGTGCAAAGATGACTGAGGCTGAGGAAAAAATCCTTTTTGCTCAGTCAGCCAAGGAGATTTATTTCTCTCCTGTCACAGCCCTCATTTCACTGGTGTGTTTGCTTATGATTTAGCTCCTCTGTCATTGGAAACACAGGTGTTGGAGATGTATGTTTTCAGATGGCTGCCTATCTTGACATGTGACTAGGGTGTGCTGCCGCTTTAAACACATGACAGGGGCCAATTTATTACATTCATGAAAACCCTCTTTAAGGCCCTGTGCCCACGGGAGAAAATACCTGCGGATTTTGCCCCGAAAACCTGCAGACTTTCTGGATTTTCCTTAATTGAAGACACCGGAGACTCTTCCTTCGGTGTAGAAGAGCGGGACGGATGCAGGAGCGGGCTGCAAAAGGTGTGTGGAGCCTGCATGAGCTGCAGTCATGTGACCGCCTGAGCTCTGGTCATGTGACTGCCGGAGCTCGTCCAGGCCCTGCCCATCCTCTCCAGGAGCCATCCGGAAACCAAGTTGCTGTGCGATACAGGTAAGTATGAACTCACTGATCACTCTAGCACTTGTTCTGCATTGAGGATGTAGTGCCCAAGCCACGGTACTGTATCCTTAATGCAGAATGCCCGCAGCATATCCACAGGACATTCCGCTGGACGTCCGCACCAAAAACACAGCACAACTCAAAGTTGTGCTTCGGATTTCTGGGAGCTCTTGTGGAATGTCCTGCGGATATATCCGCAAGACACTTTTCCCATGGGCACATGGCCTAAGGCTTCATACACAAGCACCAGTCCAGGGAAGATGGGAGTATTAAAGCACAAGAGGACTACTGATCAGCAGCTAGACAGAAGGAGAGCTCTGCTGGGTCCTAAAGGGGAATAGATGAAAATCCAGCAGGAAAGCTTCCCAATACAATGAATACTAACAGCAGGAACAACAGGAAGCATTTTGTGCAGCCAAATGCTGTGAATGTCTATTGCCAGAAACCATATGACTGTCTGTCACCCATGACACATCCGTGACAGCAACCAAGCATCTATGAGGCTCCCTCCTTTGGAGTCTACTTTAGAGTCAATGGGTCACATATCTCTATAACTCCCATATAGAAAAAGGCATGGACACCTCTCCGATGTATAGTTTTAGGTGAGGTTTGGATCCCAAAGGTACAATGGAGGTATCCGTCAATGTTCTTCTCAGTGATCTCCTCCAACAAAAGTCTATTGTCAAGACATGACACAGTCAAGTAGAAAATAATATGTTTTTTTTTTAAATTTCAGTGTACTGCGTATATTGCATGTTGAGGTTGTAGATAGGACAGACTCAATATTTTCAACTTTAAGCACTTCACTATATTTTCCAGCAAAACAAGCATTTAACAAAGAGCTCAGGTCAACTCCATTGGTCAATTCACGGCAGAAAATACGGGGAGGGAAAATAAAAACTCTTTTCGGAGTCTACGGAGTCTTTGGAGTCTTTCAACCTTTCAACTCTTGTTTGATGCCGTGTGATAAATATGTGGGTTTAGCAGTAAGTAAGTGACTTCTTGCACCTACTGTTATTTTTCAAAATATTTCCAGCTGAGAACCAAGGAGGGGGCAAGAAAAGTCATTTTATTTGTGTTCCAAAATATGAATTCAATCTGGTCTTCATCATAAAGCGCCGAGAAGAGAAAAAAAAAATCTCCGTACAGGTGAAAGTGACAGATAGCAAAGATAAAAAAGACTGGAGAACTATTTCAGGTTCTGCTGAAGATTCATTTCTGAGATTCCTAGAAAATGACAAACATATTTTTTTTTGCAAAATGATTTTCCTTTCGAAAGTGAAGGTTGAAGTCAATTCGTAGAAAAGCAACTCAAAGAGATTACTCAGCAGTAAGGAAATGTTTAATTATAAGAAACATTCGACAAAAGTCGTCTTCTGAGTAGCCTTTCCAGACGCCATCATTATGCAGACGTGTCACCCCGACCAGGGAGCGCCTCATAATTACCGATAATGTCACCTTTTATTCAGCCCACCCGAATCTCACCGCTATGGTGAACTGTAATGTTCTTGTCTAATCTCATCAGCGTTTCTGTAGACGTTTGATTGCTGAAAATTATATGTATATGACACGCTGCAAGAAGTATTTTTAGCAATTCCGTAACATTTGCACCAAAAGATATTATGCAACCGGCAATCTATGTAATTTGCACACTAGGGGAACATTATAAATGGTGTCAGAAAGTTATGTTCAACAAATGAAGCCTAAATGACAAATGGTAAAAAGAAGGTCAAGAATTGGGAGTGACCAGAATGTAGTAATCTGAAATTATACTAGTCAAATGGCTTAATAACTAGTCTACGTATTTAATATATATCTACATATCTATCATCTATTTATCTATCAATTGACCTATGTACAGTGTGTATCTCAATCAACACATGCTTTGACCTATTGCGGTCCAGCTTCCGTCCATGTTACTACCGGTATACTGAAACTGCCCTAACCAACGATACAAACGCCCTGTTATCTGCCAAAACCAACAGACATTATTGTGTGGTCCTCCTCCTAGACCTGTCCTCTGCCTTCTACATTACTCTCTACTCCTCCTCATAGACCTTTCCTCCGCCTTTTACACTAGCCTGTACTACTCCTCCTAGACCTGTCCTCTGCCTTCTACACTACCCTGTACTCCTCCTCTTAGACCTGTCCTCTGCCTTCTACATTACCCTGGACTCCTCCTCCTAGACCTGTCTTCTGCCTTCTACATTACCCTGGACTCCTCCTCCTAGACCTGTCTTCTGCCTTCTACATTACCCTGGACTCCTCCTCCTAGACCTGTCATCTGCCTTTTATACTACTCTGTACTTCTCCTCCTAGACCTGTCCTCTGCCTTCTACACTACCCTGTACACCTCCTCTTAGACCTGTCCTCTGCCTTCTACATTACCCTGGACTCCTCCTCCTAGACCTGTCTTCTGCCTTCTACATTACCCTGGACTCCTCCTCCTAGACCTGTCTTCTGCCTTCTACAATACCCTGGACTCCTCCTGCTAGACCTGTCCTCTGCCTTCTACATTACCCTGGACTCCTGCTCCTAGACCTGTCTTCTGCCTTCTACATTACCCTGGACTCCTCCTCCTAGACCTGTCATCTGCCTTTTATACTACTCTGTACTTATCCTCCTAGACCTGTCCTCTGCCTTCTACACTACCCTGTACACCTCCTCTTAGACCTGTCCTCTGCCTTCTAGATTACCCTGAACTCCTCCTCCTAGACCTGTCATCTGCCTTTTATACTACTCTGTACTTCTCCTAAATCTATCCTCTGCCATCTACACTATCCTGTACACCTCCTCTTAGACCTGGCCTCTGCCTTCTACATTACCCTGGACTACTTTTCCTAGACCTGTCCTCTGCCTTTTACACTTAACTTGTAAGGTTCCAGATTCTTAATGAAATTTGTTGTCTATTTGTCCTCGTCCAAGATAGAGTCTGTTGCCTCGTCCAGCCCTTCAACTTCCTGTCTGCCCTGTTATAAGTCCCGGTCCGGGGTCCATTCTCTTTTAAGTCATGCTGGCTTGCTCTGGACTTCCTGCTGCTACTGCATCTTAATCCTATCTAAAACTTAACATTTAATTATATTAGATACTAAAAAATATGTACCACATTTATGTGACTATGTGCACAGAAGAGAGCACGGCCCCACGTGCTTGGGGGCGGTGCTGGCGTGCGTTCCACTGTGGAACGCGGAAGTAGATGTATGCACTATATTGGAGATGGGGGAGGAATACCAACCGGACACATGGCGTTAACGGATAAGGTAATTGGGAACCTGGTGCCTATTGGCTAGCGCCCGGACCTGGAGGACACCTGAGGGGTTATAAGGGGAATTAATCACCTGGTGGCCCCTTCAGCATCATGTGAATCTGGCAGCACTTTGACTGCCACAGGTTTATCTTACCACAACAGATTGATATCGGCCTCCTGATGAACCAGAAAATGGGGAAACGCGTTGAGGCAGCATAAGAGGCAACACAAGCTAAGTTTTACATCCCTGCTATACGTTGAATTCAGTGAGAAAAGACTTGCAGCCTCTGTTTAGAGGTTGATTGTGGGTTGTATATGGCACAACATCACTTTATGGTTCTGCACTGCACTTTAATTATATGCACTGCACTTTATCTTTTTGGCCAGGGACCATAGGGTTATAGCAGGGATAGCCGACGAGGAGCGGGGACGCCATTGCGCAATTTTAGGGTGCCAACCTCCGCGGCTAGGCAGAGCACAGGAGGGAGTGGACATTGTAGGGACTATTTCCCTCTCTCTTCTGTGCACATAGTCACTAGTGATGAGCGAGTACTAAAAAGCTCGGGTGCTCGAAGCTCGGGCCGAGCCTCCCAAGATACTCGTGTACTCGGCCCGAGCAACGAGCCCAATGTTATCCTATGGGAGACCCGAGTATTTTTGTGAAATGACCCCCCGGCAGCATGGAGAAACCCTAAAAATGTCACAAAAGTCTCAGAAGAGTGCTCAAATGACATGGCAACAGCATGGGGAAGACCCCTTGAAGCATTTATCACTGAAAAGTTTTGTCCGCGTTTTACGCCATTTTTACGGACTCACCAGAAAACCTTCCAAAATGACCCCAAAATGATTTTTCATGGCGGAAATGTTAAGGGCACATACCCAATAGTGAGATAGAGCTGGTGTATGTTACTTTTTGAAATTAATACATGAAAGATTTTACGTGAAAACATTGTGTGGCACTCCGATGTCCCTGAGAAGAGACGTACATGAAGGCCTCTTGAGTCTAATGTGCCCATTTTGAGGAAGTGAGTCTTTGTAGTATTTTCCTTTGCCAGGGCAGTCCAAAATTGTGAGGTTCACCAATGCCCCTGCATACAGACGTGCATGAGGGCCTGTAAACCTGAAGTGCCCATTGTAAGGAAGTGGGTCTATTGTAGTATAGCCCTTAGGCAGGGCAGCCAAAAATTGGGAGGCTCCACATTGTCCCTGGATAGAGACGTGCATGATGGCCTGTAAACCTGAAGTGCCCATTGTAAGGAAGTGGGTCTATTGTAGTATAGCCCTTAGGCAGGGCAGCCAAAAATTGGGAGGCTCCACGTTGTCCCTGGATAGAGACGTGCATGAGGGCCTGTAAACCTGAAGTGCCCATTGGAAGGAAGTGGGTCTATTGTAGTATAGCCCTTAGGCAGGGCAGCCAAAAATTGGGAGGCTCCACGTTGTCCCTGGGTAGAGACGTGCATGAGGGCCTCAAAACATTAAGTGTCCATTGTCAGGAAGTGGGTGTATTATAGTATAGCCCTTAGGCAGGGCAGCCAAAAATTGGGAGGCTCCACGTTGTCCCTGGGTAGAGACGTGCATGAGGGCCTCAAAACATTGTTCCCATTGCAAAGGAGCGGGTCTCCTGTCGTTGTAATGTCCATTCTGCAAAGAATGGGCGAAAAAATTTACCACTGGGGGTATACCTGAAACAAAGGCCTAAGTATTGCAATTTGTAACGGTCATCATCATGGTGGCGCATGAGGAGAAGGAGGAGCAGTCCAGCGATTATCCAAAGTCCAGAAGTGTGTACCCATGGGTGAGTGGAGGTACATGGCAAACTTTAAATTCCGCTCTCATTTGCTGGTGGTGTGGTGAAGTCTGGCCCAATCCAACCCTTGTTCATCTTGATCAGAGTCAGCCTGTCAGCATTTTCAGTTGACAGGCGGGTGCGTTTATCTGTAATGATTCCACCTGCGGCACTAAAAACACGCTCTGACAAAACGCTAGCAGCAGGGCAGGCCAGGACTTCCAAGGCGTAGAGAGCCAATTCATGCCACGTGTCCAGCTTGGATACCCAATAATTGTAAGGCACAGAGGAATGTCGGAGTACAGTTGTTCGATCTGCAAGGTACTCCTTCAGCATCTGGGCAAACTTAGGATTTCTTGTGGCACTACCCCGCACCTCAGGGGCTGTGGTACGTGAGGGGCTGAGAAAACTGTCCCACATCTTAAAGACTGTTCCCCTACCTCTGGCGGATTTGACTTGTGCCTCTCTCGGCTGTACGCCTCGGTTGTCCACTGATTCATGACCTATGCCGCTAGCGTTTTGTGAGGGGAATGCTTTGCCTACTTCCGTGACTATGGCCTTCCGGAACTGCTGCATTTTGGTTGACCTCTCCTCCACGGGAATAAGACAAAAAGTTCTCCTTGTAGCGTGGGTCTAACAGTGTTACCAACCAGTAATGATTGTCGGCCAAGATGTTCTTAACGCGAGGGTCACGAGACAGGCAGCTTACCATAAAGTCAGCCATGTGCGCCAGACTCTTAACAGCCAGGACTTCAGTAGCCTGACCAACAAGATGACTGAACATGCTGTCCTCCTCCTCCTCCTCCTCCTCCTCCTCCTCCTCATCTACCCTGTCCTCTGGCCAGCCACGCTGAACCGAGGATATGACTGGTGTGCATGTCATATCCTCAATTTGGCCGGAGAGTTGCTCCATGTCTTCATCCTCCTCCTCGTCATAGTCCTCCACTGCACGTTGTGATGAGACGAGGCTGGGCTGTGTGTTATCATCACCCACACCCACTACTGTTTCTTGCTGCAACTCATCGCGCTCCGCCTGCAATGCATCATGTTTGTTTTTCAGCAGAGACCGTTTTAGAAGGCAGAGTAGCGGTATGGTGACGCTAATAATGGCGTCATCACCACTCACCATCTTGGTGGAGTCCTCAAAGTTTTGGAGGATGGTACATAGGTCTGACATCCATCTCCACTCCTCAGGTGTTATGTGTGGAGTTTGACCCATTTCCCGACGGCTTAGGTGATGCAGGTACTCAATAACTGCCCTCTTCTGCTCACATATCCTGACCAACATGTGCAGAGTTGAATTCCAACGCGTGGGGACATCACACACCAGTCTGTGAGCCGGAAGATGCAAACTGCGCTGAAAGCCGGCAAGGCCGGCTGAAGCAGTAGGTGACTTTCGAAAATGTGCAGACAGGCGGCAACTTTTACCAGCAGATCAGACAGCTCTGGGTATGACTTTAGAAACCGCTGAACCACGAGGTTGAGCACATGGGCCACGCATGGAACATGTGTCAGCTGGCCTCGCCTCAAAGCCGCCACCAGGTTCCGGCCATTGTCACACACGACCTTTCCTTGCTTTAGGTTCAGAGGTGTGAGCCAGTGATCTGCCTGCTGTTTCAGAGCTGTCCACAGCTCTTCTGCATTGTGGGGTTTGTCACCTATGCAGATTAGCTTCAGCACAGCCTGTTGCTGCTTCGCCGAGGCAGTGCTGCAGTGCTTCCAGCTTGTGACTGGTGTGGAGGGTACAGTGGATGAGGATGCGCAGGAGGAGGAGGAGGCTGAAGAGCATGACATTCCGGAGCTGTAGAGTGTGGGTGAAACACTGACTGAGGTAGGGCCTGTAAACCTTGGTGTGGGAAGGACGTGTTCCGTCCCTCGCTCAGACTGGGTCCCAGCCTCCACAATATTAACCCAGTGTGCCGTCAACGAGATGTAGCGGCCTTGCCCACAAGCACTTGTCCACGTGTCTGTGGTTAGGTGGACCTTGGGTGAAACAGCGTTGTTCAGGGCACGTGTGATGTTTTGTGACACGTGGTTATGCAACGCGGGGACGGCACACCGGGAGAAATAGTGGCGGCTGGGGACCGAGTAACGTGGGACAGCTGCCACCATCAGGTCACGGAATGCTTCTGTCTCCACCAGCCTAAAAGGCAACATTTCCAGCGCAAGCAGTCGCGAAATGTTAGCATTTAGAACTGTGGCATGTGGGGTGTTGGCAGTGTATTTGCGCCTGCGTTCAAAGGTTTGCTGAATGGATAACTGAACGCTGCGCTGGGACAAGGACGTGCTTGATGATGGTGTTCTTTCTGCGTAGGCAACTGCAGGTGCAGGAGTGGAGGAGGCTTGTTCGCAGGCAGCATGGACAGGGGATTGGCTCGCATGCACAACCAGCGAAGACGTAGGAGTGACATCAGCAAGCACTGCTCCTCGACTCTGTTGTACTTCCCACAAAGTCGGGTGCTTGGCTGACATGTGCCTGATCATGCTGGTGGTGGTCAGGCTGCTAGTTTTGGTACCCCTGCTGATGCTGGCACGGCAGGTGTTGCAAATGGCCTTTTTTGAATCATCTGGATCCAACTTAAAAAACTGCCAGACTCGGGAAGACCTAACATTTGTACAGGCACCTTGTGTCGTCGTGTTGTTCCGGGGAACGGTTGCCTGACTTCTGCCTGGGGCCACCACCCTGCTTCTTACTGCCTGTTGTGATGCTACGCCTCCCTCCCCCTGTGCACTGCTGTCCTCGCTCTGCATATCCTCCTGCCAGGTTGGGTCAGTTACTGGATCATCCACCACGTCGTCTTCCTCTTCCGCACCCTGCTCCTCCTCCTGACTTCCTGACAATTGTGTCTCATCATCGTCCACCACTTGTTGAGACACGTTGCCAACTTCGTGAGAACATGGCTGCTCAAATATTTGGCCATCTGTACAGACGATCTCCTCATGACCCACTTCAATATGAGCTGGCGAGAGGCCAGAATGTGTGAATGGAAACGTGAACAGCTCTTCCGAGTGTCCAAGTGTGGGATCATTAATGTCCGAGGAGGACGTGTACTCAGCCTGGTGGTAGGAAGGAGGATCAGGTTCAGAAATGTGCGGTGCAGTATCACGGCTACTGACACTTGACCGTGTGGAAGACAGAGTGTTTGTGGTGGTGCCAATCTGACTGGAAGCATTATCTGCTATCCAACTAACAACCTGTTGACACTGGTCTTGGTTCAAGAGCGGTGTACTGCTGCGGTCCCCAAGAATTTGGGACAGGACGTGCGAGCGACTAGATGTGGCCCTTTGTTGTGGCGAAATTAGAGCTTGCCCACGACCTCGGCCTCTGCCTGCACCACCATCACGTCCACTTCCTTGTTCCTTGCCAATGCCCTTGCGCATTTTGCAATGCTGTGCACTGCTGACGTGTATATTCACTACTTGTGCGTTATATCAAAGTTTGTGGAAATTGCACACAAGTGCACCTGTACGCTGCCACCAACAGGCACACACGTGCGGTTTTAAAAACCAAGCACGGACGCAATAAGAACCTAACAGGTTTTTTTGGGGAGCGACAATTACAGACAAGTCAGACACTATCTGGACTGTTTTACACTGTGTACACTAGCCCCAGATATGATGAAGGCTGGTATACGGTCACCACTACCCTGCCTGCCTGCCTGCCTGTATACTGGTACAATAGTCCTGACAAGGACTCTTCTGGTCACTAGCCTGTATTCAGACCTGGCTATACCCTGCCTGTATATAGCAACAATAGTCCTGAGAAGGACTCTGCTACTGTACTCCGACCTGGCTATACCCTGCCTGCCTGTATACAACTAGAATAGTCCTGAGAAGGACTTTTGGTCACACTGTTTGCAGCCCTGCAACTGAAAAAGCTATAAAGGGCCGCAAAGCTTTCCCTGAATCAGCGACACTCTCCCTGCACTGACTGTCTGGATAGCTGTGAGCAGAGCACAGCGCGCCCGCCGGTATAAAGGCTCGGTCACGCTGTGCAGGCCGGCCAATCACTGCAATTCCACAACTAACAGGGCTGTGGCATTGCAGTGGTCTGCCAGCCAATCCCTGCATGAGGGCTGGCTCTCAAAAGAGCGCCAACATGCAGAAATGAAGACCACGAGTACAGCACGAGTATCGCGAGATTACTCGGTCCCCGCCGAGCAGCCCGAGTACAGCGATACTCGTGCGAGTACCGAGTAGTTACAAGCATGCTTGCTCATCACTAATAGTCACATAAATGTGGTATATATTTTTTAATATCTAATATAATTAAATGTTAAGTTTTAGATAGGGTTTATGTTTACTGGTGTACATCCCTAAACTAGTGGAATTTGCATCTTAATCCTGTCTTCTGGCGTCAGTACTGTTTGTACCCAGGTCTCATTCATCACAGGCTGTGTGCTGGAATTTTGCAGGGCTTAGTTCTATTCAAGGTAGTATACTGAAACGGCTTGTTTTCTGTGCACTTTATTCTGGACATTTATTACCTGCTGCTGTGCTGATAATATCCTGGACATTTCCCATTTGCTGCTGTGCTCCATAAAACTGGACATTCACC
The DNA here is from genome assembly GCF_048569485.1 of Anomaloglossus baeobatrachus. NCBI lineage: Eukaryota > Metazoa > Chordata > Amphibia > Anura > Aromobatidae > Anomaloglossus > Anomaloglossus baeobatrachus. The sequence goes on along the minus strand of NC_134354.1, from coordinate 752,524,428 downwards.
ACCTGTTTGCTGCGAACATTACCCTGGACATTTACCACCTGTTTGTTACAAATATTTCCATGGACATTCATGCTCCACCTTGTTGCAGACTCATATATAACTCTGGACTTCGGCATATCAGTTGCTGTACGTGTTATTGTATTTGCTGTCTGAACAGTGACTAATAGTGCGGTTGCACTTACATTTAATTTGGAATTGCCATCTGTTAGTCCATTCCTTTTACACTGTTTATTGTTTGTTATTGTTATTGTGTGCTATTATATTCCAGTGTATCTACATAAAGGTGGTGTCACACACAGCGACGACGACAACGACGTCGCTGCTACGTCACCATTTTCTGTGACGTTGCAGTGACGTCCCGTCGCTGTGTGTGACATCCAGCAACGAGCTGGCCCCTGCTGTGAGGTCGCCGGTCGTTGCTGAATGTCCTGCTTCATTTTTTCGTCGTCGCTCTCCCGCTGTGAAGCACACATCACTGTGTGTGACAGCGAGAGAGCGACGAAATGAAGCAAGCATGGAGCAGGAGCCGGCGTCTGGCAGCTGCGGAAAGCTGTAACCACTGTAAACATCGGGTAACCAAGGGAAGACCTTTCCCTGGTTACCCGATATTTACCTTCGTTACCAGCCTCCGCAGCTCTTGCTGCCAGCGCCGGCTCCTGCTCTGTGCACATGTAGCTGCAGTACGCATCGGGTAATTAACCCTATGTGTACTGTAGCTAGGTGAGCAAGGAGCCAGCGCTAAGCAGTGTGCGCGGCTCCCTGCTCTCTGCACATGTAGCTGCAGTACACATCGGGTTAATTAACCCGATGTGTACTGTAGCTAGGAGAGCAAGGAGCCAGCGCAGTATGCGCGGCTCCCTGCTCTCTGCACATGTAGCGACGTTATGATTGTTGCTGCGTCGCTGTGTTTGACAGCTAGGCAGCGATCATAACAGCGACTTACAAGGTCGCTGCTACTTTACAGAAAATGGTGACGTAACAGCAATGTCGCTGTCGCTATGTGTGAACCCAGCTTAAGTGTTAAAAGCCTGTGCTCCTTCTCCTAGACTTGTGCTCTGCCTTCTAGACTATCCTGTACTCCTCCACCACCTCCTCCTCTGCTCCCGCACAGAGACAAGTCCATTTTTCTTCCGCAGCACTGATGTCACATGGACTGATGTGATCTGTGTGACATCAGTGTGACACGTACCGGAGAAAACAAGCATCTCTGAAATAAAATTATTTTCTATACTCACCTGTTTCCAGCACTGCTGTCTTCGGTGCTGCTGTCATTTGCTTCCAGGCCCACTCATTCAGCTGATGCATATTCACTGCACCGCAGACCCGGAAGCAGCAGTGATGGAGACAGCAGTTCTGAGGACTGGGGAGTAAAACATTCCTGCTCTTCATGTGCTATGATGGATAGCACACGGAGAACACACGTGTGCCAAAATCACGGCCATATGCACCTTCAACGTGGTCAGTGCAAAACTTCAGTGTTTTTTTACGGACATGTGAAGGGGGCCTAAAGAGTGTAAAAAATGTATTATTAGAAGCAAATTGTCTCTATGTATACATTTCTATAGTTTACTTTTCACCTTGAAAACAGTTCTCTTGCCTTCATTGTTGCTTCCTGCTGAATAATCAACAAACATAACTTAAGGGTACTTTACACGCTGCGATATCGGTACCGATATCGCTAGCGAGCGTACCCGCCCCGTCGGTTGTGTGTCACGGGCAAATCGCTGCCCGTGGCGCACAACATCGCTAACACCCGTCACACTACTTACCTTCCCTGCGACGTCGCTCTGGTCGGTGATCCGCCTCCTTTCTAAGGGGGTGGTACGTGCGGCGTCACAGCGACGTCACACGGCAGCCGTCCAATAGAATCGGAGGGGCGGAGATGAGCGGCCGGAACATGCCGCCCACCTCCTTCCTTCCTCATTGCCGGCGGCCTCAGGTACGGTAATGTTCCTCGTTCCTGCGGTGTCACACATAGCGATGTGTGGTGCCGCAGGAACGACGAACAACATTGTACCTGCAGCAGCAACAATATTAAGGAAATTAATGACGTGTTAACGAGCAACGATTTTTTACGTTTTTGTGCTTGTTGATCGTCGCTCCTTTTGTGTCACACGCTGCGATGTCGCGAACGGCGCTGGATGTGCGTCACTAACGACGTGACCCCGACCATATATCGTTAGTGATGTCGCAGCGTGTAACACACCCTTTACTGATTATAGTTTACGTCCAGTGATGTCAGTTGTGCAGAAAAGCTTTTCTGGAAATTATATTATTTTAATAATTTTTATTTTGATAATAGCAAGTATATAAATCACTAGCTTGGCATGAATTCTGACTATTGTATATAAACCTTTCACAATGGTTTTGGGTCAACACATTTATAACATTTAGCTGCAGATATTTACACTCTGGGTGTTGGTTTTAGCAATGTTACTGTGGCAGGTTAACATGGTTGCTTCTGTTTCTATCCGCTATTTACGTATTATCATTTGCTAATTAATACCGAGCATTGTGTCACTTGTTCAAGAAAAACGTGCTACATGTGCATAACAGCTTCTCCTGATTGGACTTCTGCCCCTGATATTTGTTATCCAAATGCATTCAAAGGCTTTTAGAGATGGTTAAGCTTTAAAGGGAACCTGTCAGGTCTCCAGTCCACCCAGGACCACGAGCAGTTCTGCGTACATATTGCTAATCCCTGCCTAACCGTCCCTGTATCTAGTAGCATAGATAAAGAGATCTTTAGAAAAAGTGTTGCTAAAGATCCTTTATGATATGTTAATGAGGCCAGAGAATAGTCACAAGGGTGTTAGTTCCCCCAACTAGTCTGTCCTCTTAGCATGTTAGCAGGGGCGTACCAACATGCTATTCAATGCCCATTGCTCAGTGTCATCTGTGTCCGTTGTCAATGCCTCTTCGATACCGGGTTTAGGTTCAGTGCGCATGATCAGAAGTCCCGGCACTTCCAGTCATGCGCACCATGAAGCCGGGTCTACGTGTCGCCTTTTCCTGATGAAGCTGGAGCCACAGTGATCAGTGATTTATTGTTTAGCGAAACGTACGTTGGATGGCTTATGGGCAGGTTTGGGTGGGAACATCCCCCTAGGGGAACCCCTTCTTTCTGATGTTTACAATATACATTATGGTGACTGTCATCTATCTTTTCCCCATGGTACTTGTACTGACTTATTGTTATTACTTGGCACATGTAATTTTGTAGACACGATACCCAGTTCAGTCATTGATTATTCACCATAGCACTGGCTTACCCCCCCCCCCCCCCCGTTTTTGATTACATTGTTATTTATTCATGCTGGGAATTGTTTTCCATCTTTCCATGGGGCTTTCATTCCTTCTTGCAGTCCCATATACATGAGTCATTATATTTTATTCAGGGTCCCTGAGATGTCTCTCCCTTCATGTGGTTTTAACCTTTTATCATTGGTCTTGATTGTTTCTTTATCCTTGTGATTATTTAATTTAATAAACTTTGTAGAAATTTTGCACCTTATATACTCCCCATTCTCTGGTTTATGCATGTGTCCTGGCTTCATAGTGGTCTAGTGCGCATGATCGAAAGTGCGGTGACTTCTGATCATGTGTGTGTACTGAACCTAAACCTGACGTCTGAAGAGGTGACAATGGACACAGGTACTCGCGTCACTGCTGCTGACGCTGGGCAATGGGCATTGAATAATATGTTAGTACACTCATAACATGCTGAGAGGGCGGACTAGTCGGGGGAAAATAACACCCTTGCGACTATTCCCTGCGCTCATTAGCATATCATAAAGGATCTTTAGAAATACTTTTTCTAAAGATCTATTTATATGTCCTACTAGATGCAGGGATAGTTGGGCAGGGATTAGCAGTATGCAACCAGAACTGCTCGTGGTTCTAAGTGCATATTAAACCTGACAGGTTCCCTTTAAGAACTTTTGCATTACTTTCTACTGTTTCTATATATACATCTTAGAATAGCTGTAATATGAAGTACCTCTCAATTTAAAGAGATAAACTTATGACATATTAATTAGTATTGTTTTTAACAATACATACCATGCAATAACATCTTTTTTTTTGTGATACTGAATACAAAAAAAGATGTTATTACAGGGACAGGGTATAATATAAGTTCAAAGACGCGACGGACAGTATGTCCCATTGACTGGGCGTTAAATGTCACCCACTGTCACCACCCCACTTAACAGATGACTGAAGTCATATTATGTTCAGCCAATCAAGACTAACTAGAAATGACTAAATATATTTTATACAAATCAAATTCATGTTGTATTTTTCAAATTTGCTAAACCCAAAGAATGTGACCGATTTGCAGTTAGCCTTCATACTTCAGAAGATTGCATCAGCCATAGTGTGATCAGGCGACCAGCTTCCTCATTATGCTTTGCAACTATTATATCATGTAGTATATGTGGCGCCCCTGACCCGGTAAGGCATCACTGAGTACTGCACCCATGCTGGGACAATACTTCCAGGTAATCCTAAAGGCCAGAATGAGGTGTGTACACACAGACACATAGCAACCAGGTCTCCCACACCTTTAGAGGGGACCCTTGGGTAGTCTCCAGAGGGGGGTTAGCCTTCAATTCTTTTCAAGGGGTGTAGTGGGGGGGCTGGGAGCTAAAGTGCAGAGGCTGTCAGGAAAGGAGTGGAGCGAGCCAGTCTGGTAGTGGAGCGCGGTGGTTGCTAGGCAGACACGCGCGCTGCCACTAGTCAGACCCTGCGCAGTGTAGTGACAGTTGGAGGGGGAGAACGGTCATCGAGTGAGGACGCTGAAAAGGTGCTCTGATTACTAGGCACATACGGGGTACAGGTCCCTAGAGCAGACCCCGTTTTAACGATCTGCTAAACCTGCACGTGAGGGGAACTACAAGTACCTCACCAACCACACAGAGTCCAAGCCTCAGCAGCAACACAGGGACCCATAAGGAGACAGAGCCAGAAGCCATCTCACCTGGTCCACGCTGCCGGCAAATGGTCCAAAAAGGGAGAAAAGGCAGTAGAGACTCCCTGGATAGACCCCCACGGTACTTCAGGTCAGGGGGTTATCCGAAAACAGGAGTGCTAGGAAGGTGAGCTAAGTGTCACCTTCAGACTGGCTTGAAGGATGCCGGGTTTCACCTGGTTTATTGAAGCATCGCCCGGGTCAGCTCACAGCAACATCAAAGTGAGTAACAAGCAGTTGAAAGACTTTTGGACTGAGCCTGAGTTATTCCTGACCCGCTATCCTACACACCCGAGCCCCTGGGGCCAGCCTGACTCATGGGAGGCCACACCATCCGACTGCAGACCCCATCAGCCCCAGACGCTCGTTAAATTTGCAGTGGCGGTCACCCAGTTCCCTGACCGCAAGCCATGAGTGGCATCACGATAATAAAAACTAACATACCTATTGCCATATATACAGAAGAAGACTCTGTGGCATCCCTGAAGCTGGAGCGGCCTCCCTTGGGGCGACACATATAACACAGTCAAGTAGGAGGGAGTGTTTAAAAGCCGGGGTAGGAAATACAGCAGCCCGATTGTGGAGAATCATGATAGTGAGAGGATGTCAGAGCTCACAGATAAGCTATAGAGATAAGAAAAGAAAGACCTAAAATACTGAGCAAATTCTACAGGTAGTGTATGTGACAGAACATAGAATAAGGAGAGTCACATTGCTAGCTCAGGAACTGTAGTGAAGGGGTTGCAGTGCATCAGATACCTGTCATGACCATGCTCTGCAGGCCCGTCATCCTGCAGAGCCAGTTTCTCGCCTTGCTCTGTTGGATGGCCCCCTGCAGTGCTGGCTTACCCTGTGCGATCCCCTCTGGGTTTTCAGCCTCTCCCTGACCATGGGGGAGGAGTCCTTCTAACCTCGATTTGGACCTTCCTCCACTTTATAGCAGGGACGACCCTGCTGCCGCGCTGCCAGTGATAGTTCCGGCTTCGGTTAGTGCTCAGCTAGTGCTCTGCTCGTGTCTTCCCTTATCCTGTCCCGCTATCGCCACCCTCCTCCAGGCCTCCTGACTGCCTTCCTCCGTCCATGTCTGCTTTCCCTGATCTCCCTGTGACTCCCTCTGTCTCACCTCCTTGTCTCTGCCGTCCCGGTGTATTGCCCAACTCCCTCCATAGACCCCCTGCTGTAATACCCTCCTTCTCCTTTCTTTCCCATCTCTGTTGTTCGTTCTCTTCCCTACCCTCTGACTGACTTCCTTCGTTTACTGATCTTGGCTTGTTCTGACTCTGTCTCAGTTCCCCCTTTTGTCCTGACGCTACCTCTGTGCATCGACCTCGGTGTGTTTTGATTACTCTCCCCTGGGTTCTGCTCCTCCTTGGGTTTCTACTAGTATATCCTGTTTGGTTGTACTTTTGTGACACCTGGTGGTAAAGTTGCTAACTGCACCAGGTGCATTTTTACACTACCCTTCTATTCTTGTGGATGATGGGGAGATTTTGAATAAAGGCCTCGTTACCCGCTACGATATATCTAATGATATGTCGTCGGGGTCACGGATTCCGTGACGCACAACCGACATCGTTTGACATATCGTAGCGTGTGACAGCTATGAGCGACTGTGAACGAGCAAAAATACTCACCTTATCGTTGCTCGTTGACACGTCGCTCATTTTCAAAAAATCGATCGTCCTTCTGCGCTCCGGTTGTTCATTGTTCCCGAGGCAGCACACGTCGCTCTGTGTGACACCTCGGGAATGATGAACACAGCTTGCCTGCGGCCGCCGGCAATGCGGAAGGAAGGTGGCGGAATGTTACGTCCCGCTCATCTCCGCCCCTCCGCTTCTATTGGCCGTCCGCTGTGTGACGTCGCTGTGATGCTGAACGTCCCTCCCCCTTTAGGAAGAGGATGTTCGCCGCCCACAGCAAGGTCGTTCGGGAGGTAAGTACATGTGACGGGGGTTAACGACTTTGTGCAACACGGGCAACAAATTGCCCGTGCTGCACAAACGATAGGGGTGGGTGCGATCGCAAATGCGATCACCCGATATTTCGTCCCGTGTAACACACTCAGTGTTTACACAGTGATGGATTGATAGTCAATTTGAAACAAAAATCTTTTAACAAGATTAGCAAAGCCCATCATGGGCCGTCCCATCTCTTGAGTCCACCCCTGCTTAACAAGTCCCTTCTTTCTCATTGGCTACTTCTCTTCTATTTTTTGTTGTTGTTTTTATGTTTGTGTTTTTATATATTTTTTCCCACACTGCTGTGACAATTCTACAATACAAAATGCGGATGTAAATATATATTGGTTAAAGCTACTCAACAATTAATTCAAATCATTACAATATTTCGATGCCGCCTTTGAACAGTTGTATATATTTACATATATAATGCATTAAATTGGGCATTCTCTTCTTTTCCAGCAAGCGTCATCGGTCGATTTAATGATTAGAAACATCCTGCTGGTGCATGCTGGGAGATACGGCTGTAAGGTGCAGACCACGGCTGACAGCGTGTCAGATGAGGCAGAACTGCTTGTTAGGGGTGAGTATGCTAACACATCTGCCTTGATTTATTGCCTGGTGGCGCTGGCATTGGGCGCTTTTGTGCCGAATTGTATTTTGCCATGTGACTCTGAAATGTTTGTAATTAGAGGGAATGGAATATGAAGATTTACAATGCAACCAATACCAGACGTTTGATGCAAATTATCTCCATGATGAACAGTAATTACATTTTCATGCACATTTGTGTGTCAACAGAATAGACTAATGAATCAATGTAGAGCATCCCGGGCGACTTAACTACAGTGGATATATTTATTCAGAGAGAATTCTGCAGCTTAATGTATGTAAATTGGTGTGAAGTATGAGCAAAAATGTATTCAGTCCTATAGAAAGTGCTGTTCTTACATGTCTGCATGGTATCAGACAGTTTAGAGAGTGTATATTTCCTAGTGTTCGTGCATGGACCACAAATACAGACTTCTCAGGCACGTCCGTGTTACTATTCGGGTTTGGCCACCCGGATGAAAAGAAAAAAAGAAGTAAAATGTGTGTGAAAGCACTACAATTATACTTACCGAGTTTGTAGGCGACTGTAATGCTGCTTCCGGGTTTGCTCATTAAATCTCATGAATATTCTCTGAGTCCCAAGCCCGCCCTCTGTGACAGTATCTGTGAATAGCTGCAGTTAGACTGCTGGCGTGCTAGCGTCTGTCATTGGTTGCCCTCACTGTATCAGTCTGGGTCCCTGAAGTGAAGTATAAAAATAAATAATTGGAAACAATAGCGTAAGGTCCCCCATATATTGATACACAGCACAGATAAAGCAGACAGCTGGAGTCTGCATCCCCACGTTGTGTGTTGTTTATCAAATTATGAGGGACCCATGTGATTTGTTTTTTGGTTTTTTTTTTTAATTATTTAAATAGATAATTTAAAAAAATGGTGTAGGGTCCCTCCCAATTTTGATACGCAGGCGTGATAAAGCCAACAGCTGAGGGCTGGTATTCTCTGGCTGGGGAGGTAGTTGGACCCACTCCAGCCTAAAAATTGCAGCCTGCAGATGCCCCAGAATTGGCGCATCTATTAGATAATAATAATAATAATTTTAATAATTAATAATAATAATTTATATAGTGCTATTAATTCCACAGCGCTTTACATACATTGGCAACACTGTCCACATTGGGGCTCACAATCTAGAGTCCCTATCTGTATGTTTTTGGAGTATGGGAAGAAACCGGAGTACCCGGAGGAAACCCACGCAAACACAGGGAGAACATACAAACTCCTTGCAGATAGTGTCCTTGGTGGGATTTGAACCCAGGACCCCAGCACTGCAAAACTGCAGTGCTAACCACTGAGCCACCATGCCGCCCATTAGATGCGCTCATCCTGGTGGTTACCTGCGTCATCCCAATTGCACTGGAGCAGTGGCAATTGAGATAATATAAAGGGTTAATGACAGTGTAATTTGTCAAAAAATTACAGGTGTCATCAAGCCTGAAGTAAGTAATAAGGAGGGGTCTATGACACTCTCTCATTACTAATTGTGTAAGTAAAAAACAAACACAAACCACAAATGTAAAAAACACAAAAGAAAACTCTTTCTCCAACTTATTAACCCCCAAAACACCACTGCAGTTTTGAAGTAATTTACAGACACAACATCCCACCATGATTCCAGCTCTGCTACATCTGAAATCATAATGCGCGGTCACATTACAAAATGTGACCTCCCACTGTGCTGTCAACACTGATGGAGCCACAACTGTGAGCAGTGACTTTAGTGAGTTCACCTAAGGTAACAGCTGGGGTTCCTATGCTACCCCAGCTGTGACCTCAGGTGAACTGACCTTAGGTGAAGTCACTGAACTCAATGCTGAATTACCTAATAAAGCGATGCGCACGTTCAGTATTTGATTCCAGACATATCTGCACTAAATCTGCATCTCCTGGAAGAAAAACACACCGAAATCGCATGTATTTTTTTATGGTTTTAGTGCGTTTTTATGCCAGGAGTTGCAGATTTTGCACAGATTCTCTGCAGTCAACTGCTCAATGTACACACCGCCTAATTTGGTAATCTGGCATTGAGTTCACTGATTTCACCTGAGGTCACAGCTAGGTTTCCCATGTTACCCCAGATGTGAATTTACCTGAAGGGAACTCAATGACCTCACTTCAGATGAACTCATTGAACTTAATGCATAATTACCTGATTAGGTTATGTGTGCATGTTGAATATTTAGTTGTAGACATTTCTGCACCTAATCTGCAGCATGCATTTTTGATGCAGTTTCAGTGCATTTTTATGGCACGACATGCAGATTTGGTGTAAAAATGTCTGCAACCGAATACTCACCATGTGCACATTGCTAATCTGGTAATCTGGCATTCAATTTAATGACTTCACCTGAAGTAAGGTCATTGAGTTTAGTTGACTTCAGATCAGTTTAGACCCCTTTCCATTACTAAACTCGAGCTTGATGACAGCTGTGATTTTTTTCATAAATCACAGCTGTCATTAAACCCTTATATTACCCAGATTGCCACTGCTCTACAGCAATCGTGATGGGCTGGGTAAGCGCCCATCACTAATTAGTGATTGCTGGATTTTCCTCTATCTGCATATCTGTCTCCAGCCAAAGGCGCACCTGTGCAATAATCATGCTGTCTAATCAGCATCTTGATATGTCACGTCATACCTGTGAGGTGGATGGATTATCTCGGCAAAGGAGACGCGCTCACTAACACAGATTTAGACAAATTTGTAAACAATATTCGAGAGAAAAAGGCTTTTTGTGCATATAGAAAAAGTCTTAGATCTTAGAGTTCAGCTCATGAGAAATGGGAACAAAAACAAAAAGATTGTGTTTATATTTTTGTTAAAAAAAAAATTATATATATATATACCGTATATATATATATATATATATATATATATATATATATATATATATATGTACAGTACAGACCAAAAGTTTGGACACACCTTCTCATTCAAAGAGTTTTCTTTATTTTCAGGACTCTGAAAATTGTAGATTCACATTGAAGGCATCAAAACTATGAATTAAAACATGTGAAATGAAATACTTAAAAAAGTGTGAAACAACTGAAAATATGTCTTATATTCTAGGTTCTTCAAAGTAGCCACCTTTTGCTTTCATTACTGCTTTGCACACTCTTGGCATTCTCTTGATGATCTTCAAGAGGTAGTCACCGTAAATGGTTTTCCAACAGTCTTGGAGGAGTTCCCAGAGATGCTTAGCACTTGTTGGCCCTTTTGCCTTCACTCTGCGGTTCAGCTCACCCCAAACCATCTCGATTGGGTTCAGGTCTGGTGACTGTGGACACCAGGTCATCTGGCGTAGCACCCCATCACTCTCCTTCTTAGTCAAATAGCCTTTACACAGCCTGGAGGTGTGTTTGGGGTCATTGAAAAATAAATGATGGTCCAACTAAACGCAAACTGGATGGAATAGCATGCAGCTGCAAGATGCTGTGGTAGCCATGCTGGTTCTGTATGCCTTAAATTTTGAATAAATCCCCAACAGTGTCACCAGCAAAGCCCCCCCCACACCATCACAGCTCCTCCTCCATGCTTCACGGTGGGAACCAGCCATGTAGAGTCCATCCGTTCACCTTTTCTACAAAGACACAGTGGTTGGATCCAAAGATCTCAATTTGGACACATCAGACCAAAGCACAGATTTCCACTGGTCTAATGTCCATTCCTTGTGTTCTTTAGCCCAAACAAGTCTCTTCTGCTTGTTGCCTGTCCTTAGCGGTGGTTTCCTAGCAGCTATTTTACCATGAAGGCTGCTGCACAAAGTCTCCTCTTTTATATATATTTATATATACACAAGAGAGAGGCTTGAAAATTCATGCGCAATATTCATCTGCTTTACTTTACCCATTTCAGGTATAGGCTTCGTTGATCTACTTTGCCCATGATAGTAGTACAGTCCTGTCAACTCCAGCCATTACTACCTAATTCTAATTACCAACTTTAAACAAGACCTAGAATGGATTGTAATGGCCGTCAGCTAATATTAATAAGAAAATAAGATTTCTAGAAAACATTCCTTGCCTTGATAAGGTTCCAGCCCTCAACTTTTCCCATAACCCCAGAAAAAGGACAATCCTCAAAGCAACCAAATGTATCCTCCATTGGCCCACATCGATACTCATTTCTTTCCTTCGACTTATTAGCATTGGCTCATTGGCTTCTCGGTTTTGGGTATTACCCTTTCACCACACTTGGATTATGAGGTCAACGCCCTTGAAGAAAAGTTGAGGATTAATTCTAGGCAAAAACTTCCAGTGATTGGGAAGTCCAGAGCATGGTTGCTCTCTTTCCGATTTCCAAACCCATAGATATATAAACCAACTTCGAGGACGACCCACCATGAAAGCTGCTGCTGCAGAAAAGGATGTAACCGGAAATGGACAACCTAATTCATTCCATCTACAACCTTTGTAATTGGCCCAGATACCAATCAGTGATAAAACCAGGTGTGCAATCCTTCCCTTCTCACAACACATCAAGATCTCTCAACCTCCTACATCCACAGGATAGAACACGCCTTTTAAAGTGACCCCTGCCTCATTTCTTTGCTTTCAATTGGTTATTATTTTTTTCCCCATAAATAAAATATATATATTTGGTGCTAAAAATATTTGGATTAATTAAAAATGTTGCACTGTTTGACATTTACATGCTCTTTGTTTCTTGCACAGTTATATGTGTACTTTGCATCAGAGCGGGTTTTTTCTTCCTTTTTATTTCTATACCTGCTTCCAAAATTAGTCAAATATTTTTAGCACTGGATACAAAAGGTATTTTAGGAAATTAACACTAAACGATCTGAATTGGGTGATGACAAGAAATGTGTTACAAAGAAAGCCGTCCATCTGAATGATATTTAATGCTACAGTAACTTACATAGGAACATATTGTGCAGAAAATCCGCCTACACCTCCACACAATGTATTCACAGCTGAAGGTGCAGCGTAGAGGACGGTAATTACTAGTGTAGTTTTCTACTTCATACATCGGATCAACTGTTGTCATTGAATGTGACATTCCTTGTTTTTACCTTTAAGTTTTACCTTGAAGTTTTTAGTATTGTATATACTTCCTACCAGATGTTCAGTCGCTCTTTTTACTGATACAGAAGTCTAAATCCCCTCTATAAACATGACTATTAATGGAAACACATTGGCTGCTGCCCCACAAAAGAGCTATAGATTTTACTGGTAATGGAGTTCAATATATAATTAATTTGCTAAACTTTATTTTTATATATATATATATATATATATATATATATATATATATATATATATATATATATATATGTATATATATATATATATATATACCGGTATATATAATGTACTAGAAGGTGGCCCGATTCTAATGCATCAGGTATTCTAGAATTTATTGTGTAGTTAATGTATGATTTTTGTTATATATATAAATGTTGTTGTGTATACAGTCATATGAAAAAGTTTGGGCACCCTTATTAATGTTAACCTTTTTTCTTTATAACAATTTGGGTTTTTGCAACAGCTATTTCAGTTTCATATATCTAATAACTGATGGACTCACTAATATTTCTGGATTGAAATGAGGTTTATTGTACTAACAGAAAATGTGCAATCCGCACTTAAACAAAATTTGACCAGTGCAAAAGTATGGGCACCCTTACCAATTTCTTGATTTGAACACTCCTAACTACTTTTTACTAACTTACTAAAGCACTAAATTGGTTTTGTAACCTCATTGAGCTTTGAACTTCATAGGTAGGTGTATCCAATCATGAGAAAAGGTATTTAAGGTGGCCACTTGCAAGTAGTTCTCCTATTTGAATCTCCTATGAAGAGTGGCATCATGGGCTCCTCAAAACAACTCTCAAATGATCTGAAAACAAAGATTATTCAACATAGTTGTTCAGGGGAAGGTACAAAAAGTTGTCTCAGAGATTTAAACTGTCAGTTTCCACTGTGAGGAACATAGTAAGGAAATGGAAGAACACAGGTACAGTTCTTGTTAAGCCCAGAAGTGGTAGGCCAAGAAAAATATTAGAAAGGCAGAGAATAAGAATGGTGAGAACAGTCAAGGACAATCCACAGACCACCTCCAAAGACCTGCAGCATTATCTTGCTGCAGATGATGTCACTGTGCATCGGTGAACAATACAGCGCACTTTGCACAAGGAGAAGCTGTATGGGAGAGTGATGCGAAAGAAGCCATTTCTGCAAGCACGCCACAAACAGAGTCACCTGAGGTATGCAAAAGCACATTTGGACAAGCCAGTTACATTTTGGAATAAGGTCATGTGGACTGATGAAACAAAGATTGAGTTGTTTGGTCATACAAAAAGGCATTATGCATGGAGGCAAAAAACATGGCATTCCAAGAAAAGCACTTGCTACCCACAGTAAAATTTAGTGGAGGTTCCATCATGCTTTGGGGCTGTATGGCCAATGCCGGCACCGGGAATCTTGTTAAAGTTGAGGGTCGCATGGATTCAACTCTGTATCAGCAGATTTTTGACAATAATGTGCAAGAATCAGTGACGAAGTTGAAGTTACGCAGGGGATGGATATTTCAGCAAGACAATGATCCAAAACACCGCTCCAAATCTACTCAGGCATTCATGCAGAGGAACAATTACAATGTTCTGGAATGGCCATCCCAGTCCCCAGACCTGAATATCATTGAAAATCTGTGGGATGATTTGAAGCATGCTGTCCATGCTCGGCGACTATCAAACTTAACTGAACTGGAATTGTTTTGTAAACAGGAATGGCCAAATATACCTTCATCCAGGATCCAGGAACTCATTAAAAGCTACAGGAAGCGACTAGAGGCTGTGATTTTTGCAAAAGGAGGATCTACAAAATATTAATGTCACTTTTATGTTGAGGTGCCTATACTTTTGCACCGGTCAAATTTTGTTTAAATGCGGATTGCACATTTTCTGTTAGTACAATAAACCTCATTTCAATCCAGAAATATTACTGAGTCCATCAGTTATTAGATATATGAAACTGAAATAGCTGTTGCAAAAACCCAAATTGTTATAAAGAAAAAAGGTTAACATTAATAGGGGTGCCCAAACTTTTTCATATGACTGTAGTTGCCAAGTGTTTGTGTAGGGCGCTGTAAATGTTCTGGGTGTTGTCTGGGTGTGGGGGGGTGTGAGAGCGGTGTTTGTGTGTTGCGTTGTGTGTGTTGCATTGTTTGTGGAGTGCTGTGTGTCTGCAGTGTTGTGTGTGTGGTGCTGTGTGTGTGTTGTGCGGTTTCTGTGGGTGTGTGTGTGTTTTGGGGAGGTATGTTTTGTGCAGTGTGTGTGTGTTGGAGGAGTGGTCCTGGGGAGAGAGGAGGATAATAGGAGGAGTAGTCCTGGGGGGAGAGGAGGATAATAGGAGGAGTAGTCCTGGGCGGAGAGGAGGATAATAGGAGGAGTAGTCCTGGGGGAGAGGAGGATAATAGAAGATGTAGTCCTGGGGGGAGAGGAGTATAATAGGAGGAGTAGTCCTGGGGGAGAGGAGGATAATAGGAGGAGTAGTCCTGGGGGAGAGGAGGATAATAGAAGATGTAGCCCTGGGGGGGAGAGGAGTATAATAGGAGGAGTAGTCCTGGAGGTGAAGAATATAATAGGAGTAGTCCTGGGGGAAAAGGAGGATAATAGGAGGAGTAGTCCTGGGGGAGAGGAGTATAATAGGAGTAGTAGTCCTGGGGAAAGAGGAGGATAATAGGAGGAGTAGTCCTGGGGGGAAAGGAGTATATAGGAGGAGGAGTCGTGGAGGAGAAGAATATAATAGGAGTAGTCCTGGGGGGAAAGGAGGATAATAGGAGGAGTAGTCCTGGGGGGAAAGGAGTATAATAGGAGGAGTAGTCCTGGGGAGAGAGGAGGATAATAGGAGGAGGAGTCCTGGGGGGAAAGGAGTATAATAGGAGGAGTAGTCCTGGGGAGAGAGGAGGATAATAGGAGGAGTCCTGGGGGGAGAGGAGTATAATAGGAGGAGTAGTCCTGGGGAGAGAGGAGGATAATAGGAGGAGGAGTCCTGGGGGGAGAGGAGTATAATAGGAGGAGTAGTCCTGGGGGGAGAGGAGTATAATAGAAGGAGTAGTCCTTGGGGGAGAGGAGTATAATAGGAGTCAGAGTCCTGGGGAGAGAGGAGGATAATAGGAGGAGTAGTCCTGGGGAGAGAGGAGGATAATAGGAGGAGTAGTCCTGGGGAGAGAGGAGTAGTCCTGGGGGGTAGGAGTCTAATAGTAGGAGTAGTCCTGGGGGGATAGGAGTATAATAGGAGGAGTAGTCCTGGGGGGAGAGGAGTCTAATAGGAGGGGTAGTCCTGGGGGGTAGGAGTATAATAGGAGGAGTAGTCCTGGGGGAAGAGGAGAATAATAGGAGGAGTAGTCCTGGGGGAAGGAGTCTAATAGGAATAGTCCTGGAGGGGGAGGAGTCTAATAGTAGGAGTAGTCCTGGGGGAGGAGGAGTCTAATAGTAGGAGTAGTTCTGGGGAGGAAGACTCTAATAGGAGGAGTAGTCCTGGGGTGGGAGGAGTCTAATAGGAGGAGTAGTCCTGGGGGGAGGTGTCTAATAGGTGGAGTAGTCCTTGGGGGAGGTGTCTAATAGGTGGAGTAGTCCTGGGGGGAGGTGTATAGGTGCCCAATATATGCAGGGGGTGTGGCCGAGTGGGCATAGTGTGCGGGGGGCGTGGCCGAGCGGGCATAGTGTGTGGGGTCGTGGCCAAGTGGGCATAGTGGGGGGGCGTGGCACAGTGTGCGGGGGCGTGGCTGACCGGGCATAGTGTGTGGGGGGCGTGGCTGAGCGGGCATAGGGGGGGGCGTGGCCGAGCGGGCACAGTGTGCGGGGGCGTGGCCGAGCGGGCACAGTGTGGGGGGGTGTGGTCAAGCGGGCACCGTGTGCGGGGGGCGTGGCCGAGCAGGCACAGTGTGCGGGGGCGTGGCCGAGCGGGTATAGTGTGTTGGGGGCGTGACAGAGTGGGCAAAGTGTGCAGGGGTGGAGCACGGGTAACTATACAAAGCGGTTTCCATAGTTACCCGATGTGTACCATGGTTACCAGCGTATGCCGGCTCCGGCACACGTGTGCCGGGAGTCGGGGTATGCTAGTAACCATGGTACACATCAGGTAACTATTCAAAGCGACAGTGCTGGTTCATTTTTTGTTTGTTGGTCTCCTGCTGTGCAGCACGCATCGGCGTGTTTGACAGCGGGAGACCAACGATCTGAATGGGCAGAGAGCCGGCATACGCTGGTAACCATTGTACACAATCAGGTAATTAAGCAAAGTGGTTTCCATGGTTACCCGATGTGTACCATGGTTACCAGCATACGCCAATGCGTGTAGGGGGCCGGGCCAATCGGCCAATCCAGGCGGGGGCGGGGCCTGGCCAAGCGGCCATTGCGTTCGGTGGTCGGGGCCGGTCCGAGCCGGGCTGCCAATGCGACGGTTGTCACTGTAAGGCTGCTTTCACACTACGTCTTTTTAACATGCGTCCTGAACGTTTTTTTGCTGCAAAAGCGGATCCTGCTTTTACAGCAAAAAATGCATGCAAACGCATGTCTTATTTTGCAGGATCCTGTCACTGGATGTTTAGGGGCGGGCATTGGAGTCATGTGATCGGGAGTGAGGGGAACTAAACGTGCCAGACTGGGAGCCGGCATCTGACAGCTGCGAGACTCGTAACCAAGGTAAACATCGGGTATACTTGCTTGGATACCCGATATTTACTTTGGTTACAAGCGTCTGCAGCTGCTAGGAGCCGGGCTCCCTGCACACGTTACCAACGTAAACATCGGGTAACTCAGATAAGTGGTGGTTACCCGATATTTACCTTGGTTACGAGTGTCCGCAGCTCTCAGTTGGTGGAGAGGGAGGGGGAGAGACAGAGAGAGAGGGGGAGAGAGACATAGAGGTAGGAGAGAGATAGACTGATCACGGAGGCTGGCTTCTGGGCATGCTCAGTAGAGCAAGCAGGATCCTGCCTATCAACACGCCAGCGTTCACATGCGTTTGTGTGCTGTTTAGTCAGGATCCAGCAATTTGCAGAAGTTGGACGCAGCTCAAAAACGCTACAAGTAGCGTTTTTGAAAGATGTTAAAAAACTGCAAGTCGCTGGATCCTCAGTATAACGCACGCAAACGCAGGTGAACGCATGTTGACACGAGTCCATTGCAAATGCATTGAAATGAAAACGCATTTGCAATGGATCCGTTTCTGCGTTAAAAAAACGTTCAGGACGCATGTTAAAAAGACGTAGTGTGAAAGCAGCCTAATGATGCCATTTTGTCTGTCTGTCTCTCTGTCTGTCTTTTTCCCTGTCTGTCTCTTTGTCTGTCTGTCTTTGCCTGTCTCTTTGTCTGTGTCTGTCTCTGTGTCTGTCTCTGTGTCTGTATCTTTGTCTGTTTGTTTGTCTCTTTCAGAGACTGTCTCTTTCCCTGTGTCTGTCTCTTTCCCTGTCTCTGTGTCTGTCTCTGTCTCTCTCTGTCTTTGTCTTTCTGTGTCTTTCCCTGGCTGCATTGTGACACACCAACATTCCATTTAAGGGCGTGGCTGCGCATTCTTTGTTTTAAAATATTTTTAGTTTCAATAATTAAGAAAGTGATAGGGGGAGGAGGAGTTTGATACTATATCATAGTTGAATATGATTTGAATACAATTGTGCATTCTTCTGAAGTTCTGGCTGCACTGTGGCTCCCAGCTGCATTGACTGTAATGGAGGCAGGTTTTTTTGGCGAATAACTGTAAAGCGCAGGGTTAAAATATCCGCTCAACACATAGTCTATGATGTTCCCTGAGTCAAATGGGGTGTCTGTGCAAAATTTCGTGATTTTATATGCGATGGTGCGAATTCCTTTAGCGGACATACACACACACACATATATACATACTCACATAGATACTCAGCTTTATATAATATATATATGTATATATATATATATATATATACATACTTTTTTAAATAAATGGCACACAGTAGGGGAGAATTATTCATCTACGTGTCGGATATTGCAGCTCAGCCTCGTTTAGTTCAATCTTGCAGTACCAGACACGGCCTTTGGACTAGAGTGGCCCAGTTTCTGTAGATGGAGGCCTTTTTTTGCCATCCAGGATGGTGATGATGCACATAGCCATGCAAAACTCATCCCCATCACTTGGCACCAATAAATTGCCTATAGGTAGAGACGAGTGAACCCAAACTTTAAAGTTCTGTGTTCATACCAAACACAGACTTTATAAAAAAAAATCAGTGTCCGAGTTCGGAATTTTGATGCTGTACATATGCAAACCACTTGCGCGAGCATCGCTGTGCTCAGGTACACTCGGTGCTCATTGTTTGAATGGCTCGCATTGGGGTTAACAATAGCGTGATCGGATGTAGTGTGCTCCAAACAAAAAAAAATGAAAAAAAATCCCACGCACCCTCCTCCGGAAGTGATATGTTTATGGCTGGCTGCATGTGGGTGGAGATCCGAACCTCCCAATCAGTAACTTCTAATGAGGTTCACATAATGTCCAGGTCCCAAACCAAACTTTAGCTAGAACCCAAACCTCTACGGATCCTCTCATCCTTACCAGAGATGAGCGAACAAAGCACAAACTGTACAAAAAAAAATCAGTGATTGGAGTTCGGGTGCTGTACGAATGCAAACCACTCGAGCGAGCAATGCTGTGCTCGGGTACACTCGGTACGCAGCCCAGTGCGAGTTACTTGCAGTGTTTGATCGGCATACATGGGGGGTAAAATCAGAGTTAACAGATGTAGGGTTAAAAAAAATGGAAAAACCCCGCTTATCCGCCCTCGTAAGTGCTCTGCTTATGGCTGGCTGCATGTGGACTCGAACTGCCCAATTAGTGACCTCCAATGAACTTCGGGTCAAGTTCAGGTTCAGAACAGAACTTTGGTAACGTCCGACTGAACCCATAGAACCTGAATTTTCACAGGTCCGCTTATCACTAATCTCTACCTTTAGGTGGACAAACTTTTTAAAATTGCAGTTGATCTTTAAGCTTGCCATACTGTCACGCACGGAGTAGGAGATGTTTGTATGCACCGCGTGACACACGCATTTAGACCGACGGGCATGTGGCGCACTAAAAACCCCACCACAAACTAAGGGGGGATACTCTAACAATGGTGGCCCTATGGCTAGTGATAGGGATGAAGTCACCTCAAGCTGTTATCTGAGCTCCCTAGCGTCCGTATACGGGGGATTTCAACCCGTCCCTAGCCGATACCCAATCCCTCACTAGCCCTGCAAACACCCCAAGCTAGTGAGATGGCCAGTGGGAGACACTAGTCCCACTGCTGCACTAATAAACACGGAGGGGAAAGGAAAGACAGAGAAGGGGATAAACAGAAGGATACAAACACCAAAATCCATGGCTCCAGACAGACTCCAAAGTAAAAGTAGGCTTGGCACAGAACAAATCTCCAGCAGCTCCTTCCACCAGGGTGGCCAAAATAGAATGAATTCTATTAACAGCAAGGACTGCTGGGAAAACCCCACTGTTTAAACCTAATGGGCGTGGGCTCAAAGCAGCTACAGCTTTTATCCACTGCTATGAGCTGCTGGCAACAAAACTGACATGTCTTGATGGAAATGAGAGGCTCCAATCCAAAACCTGTCACTGGTCTCTAAACAGCAGGGAGACGACTGTGACACATACAAATTAGTTATTATGACCTGAGAACTACCTAAGTATATGGGGACCACGGCCACCTGACTCGTCCCCAATGTAAGAAATCAGGGAAGATAAGAGTTACACAATTGGATATCGGCCAGATTTTTTTTTCTTTTTTGAGTGAGATAAACTGCCTCCTGTGTTGACAGCCGCTGTCTATCCTCTTCCTTCTGAAAGCACATGCATGCTCAATCGAATCAAGCGTGCATGTGTATGGATGGCCAGAGAATGGGATAGCTGATAATATAGCTTTGGCATCATCTTTGTATAATAGGTACAATTAAAAACTACAAGTTGATTAGCATGATAAAACCTTCATATGGCTATATAATAAAATAAATAGCAAGAATAATAAATATAATAATAAAAATCAATAATAATAATAAATAATAATATTGATAATATTAGTAAACTAATAAAAAGAAAATATTAGTAATAACATTATAAAAGTTAAGTTAACATAAATAAGAAAACATAAAATAAAAATAAAAAGAGCTTATAAGGCATTGCAAACTGCAAAAAAAAAAAAAAATAATATTTATCATTTTATATAATATTGTGTTTGTTGCAATATTTTCTGTTATTTCAAGATAAATAATTATTATTTATTATGTTATTTTGAATAAAGATTCAAAATGACAAGTGATCAAATATGTTAAGTCAATCAATGAAATTAGCTATAGTAATAAAATAATAATAATAATAATAATTTAAAACCACTAATAAAAATACAATAAATAATAATAATGCTTATAATAATAGTAATAATAATAATGTAAAAATAAATGAAAATACACTCATTATTATTATTAATAATAATAATATAATAATAATAATGCACCGTGTGCAGAATTATTAGGCAAGTTGTATTTTAGAGTATTTTTATTAATATTGATCAACAACTATGTTCTCAATTAACCCAAAAGACTCATAAATATCAGCTTAATATTTTTGGAAGTTGGAGTGGGGTTTTTTTAGATTTGGCTATCTTAGGAGGATATCTGTTTGTGCAGGTAACTATTACTGTGCAGAATTATTAGGCAACTTAATAAAAACCAAATATATTCCCATCTCACTTGTTTATTTTCACAAGGTAAACCAATATAACTGCACAAAATTTAGAAATAAACATTTCTGACATGCAAAAACAAAACCCCAAAAAATTAGTGACCAATATAGCCACCTTTCTTTCTGATGACACTCAGCAGCCGACCATCCATAGATTCTGTCAGTTGCTTGATCTGTTTACAATCAACATTGCATGCAGCAGCCATCACAGCCTCCAGACACTGTTCCGAGAGGTGTCCTGTTTTCCCTCCCTGTAGATCTCACATTTTATGAGGGACCACAACTTCTCTATGGGGTTCAGATCAGGTGAACAAGGGGGCCATGTCATTATTTTTTCATCTTTTAGACCTTTACTGGCCAGCCACGCTGTGGAGTAGTTGGATGCATGTGATGGAGCATTGTCCTGCATGAAAATCATGTTTTTCTTATACTGTCGATACCGACTTCTTCCTGTACCACTGCTTGAAGAAGTTGTCTTCCAGAAACTGGCAGTAGGTCTGGGAGTTGAGCTTCACTCCATCCTCAACCCAAAAAGGTCCCACAAGTTCATCTTTGATGATACCAGCCCATACCAGTACCCCACCTCCACCTTACTGCCGTCTGAGTCGGAGTGGAGCTCTCTGAACTTCACTGATCCAGCCTCTGTTCCATCCATCTGGCCCATCAAGAGTCACTCTCATTTCATCAGTCCATAAAACCTTTGAAAAATCAGTCTTAAGATATTTCTTGGCCCAGTCTTGATGTTTTATCTTATGTTTCTTGTTCAGAGGTGGTGGTTTTTCAGCCTTCCTTACCTTGGCCATGTTCCTGTGTATGGCACACCTTGTGCTTTTTGATACTCCAGTAACATTGCAGCTCTGAGATATGGCCAAACTGGTGGCAAATGACATCTTTGCAGCTTTACGCTTGATTTTCCTCAATTCATGGGCAGTTATTTTGTGCCTTTTTTGACCAACACGCTTCTTGCGACCCTGTTGGCTATTTGCCATGAAATGTTTGATTGTTCGGTGATCACGCTTCAAATGTTTGGCAATTTGAAGACTGCTGCATCCCTCTGCAAGACATCTCACAATTTTGGACTTTTCAGAGCCCGTCAAATCTCTCTTCTGACCCATTTTGCCAAAGGAAAGGAAGTTGCTTAATAATTAAGCACACCTTATATAGGGAGTTGATGTCATTACACCGCACCCCTCCTCATTACAGAGATGCACATCACCTGATTTACTTAATTGGTAGTTGGCTCTCAAGCCTATACAGCATGGAGTAGGACAACAAACATATATAGCAAGTATCATGTGATCA
This sequence comes from Anomaloglossus baeobatrachus, assembly GCF_048569485.1. Taxonomy (NCBI): domain Eukaryota; kingdom Metazoa; phylum Chordata; class Amphibia; order Anura; family Aromobatidae; genus Anomaloglossus; species Anomaloglossus baeobatrachus. The sequence goes on along the minus strand of NC_134354.1, from coordinate 752,501,853 downwards.
AAATACTCATTTGCCTAATAATTCTGCACACAGTGTAATAATAATAATAATAATTTAATAGTAATAATTTAAAATATATAATGAAGATATAATAATAATAATAATAATGATAGTATAATTTAAAACAACTAATGAAAATACAATATTATTATTATTATTATTACTATTAATAATAATAATAATAATAATAATGTAAAACAACTAATGAAAATAAAATAAATAATAATTTAAAACCACTAATAAAAATACAAATAATAACAATTTTAAAACAACTAATGAAAGTAAATAATAATAATAATAATAATAATAATAATAATATAATTTAAAATCACTAATAATACAATAAAATAGTAATAATATTTAAAACAAGTAATGAAAATACAATACATTATTATTATTATTATTTTAAAATAATAATAATAATAATAATTTAAAACAACTAATGAAAATCAAATAATAATAGTAACATTCTAAAATTAAAAATTATGACAAAAAATTAAAAGAAAATAAAATAAAAATGAACATTTTGGGCACATAAGAAGTCAGTGAAAAATACAAATAAAAAGAAAAAGCTACTCAATGTAGGTTAATATTCATAATTTTATTTAAGTGTCCTTGTCATATTTTCTGTATTTTAAAGAATAAAGATTTAAAATGGCAAATTATCAAATACGTGAAATCAATCACTGGAAAAGGTAAGTAATTGTTAAAATAGACCATTCATTGTATATAGATTATATATTTGCGGGGACCACGTGTTTCTCAGTGCTGATCAGCAGCCTGGTGTCACTTATAGGTTTAGATTGATTTTGTTGACGGAGGATGAAATTAATAACTAAAAGTGACAGGAAGCCCATCTGCTCAAATTAAATATATTGTTCCTTTTCTTATAGTTTTTATCATTATTCCCCAGATGACAATGAGAACAGAGCCGTTATTAATATACTTCATGTGGAGTGCAAAAATCAATCCTGCCATAGATAATCTGTCACCTCCACTCTGTCTGAGCCACGTAACCTACATATTTATCAAACGTGGTACCCAGAACTTTTTATGCTGCTTACTCCTGAATAAAACAGCCCAGGTCAGGGAGCACTGATTACACGCAGAGGGAACACGCTATCCTGCCAAAGTCAATCCATCATTAAACCAAACTCATTGCTCCGTTGAACTCAACCTTTATTTTCAAGAATTTGTTAATATTGATAAAGTGAAGTCCTCATTCACGGCCACAGCAGAACAAGCCATGTATAATAATGCAAAAACAATCACTGAAAAATAAATTCATAAGTAAATGCATATTGGTTGCAATGTGCATTATCACTGTCTGGCACTGAATCGACTCCGCAAGATAGAGATCAGCCCCCAATTATTCAAAGATCAGGCCCCCATTATATAGAGCTCCGCCCCCAATTTTTCAGAGATCAGCCCCCCATTATATAGAGCTCTGCCCCCCAATTATCCAGAGCTCAGCCCCAATTATATAGAGCTCCGCCCCCCAATTATCCAGAACTCAGCCCCCAATTATATAGAGCTCAGCCCACAATTATATAGAGCTCCACCCCTCCAATTATCCAGAGCTCATCCCCAATTATCCAGAGCTCAGCCCTTAATTATCCAGAACTCAGCCCCCAATTATCGAGAGCTCAGCCCCCAATTATCGAGAGCTCATCCCCAATTATCCAGAGCTCAGCCCCTAATTATCTAACGCTCAGCCCCCAATTATCCAGAACTCAGTCCCCAATTATCCTGAGCTCAGCCCCAATTATATAGAGCTCCGCCCCCAATTATCCAGAGCTCCGCCCCCAATTATCCAGAGCTCATCCCCAATTATCCAGAGCTCAGCCCCTAATTATCCAATGCTCAGCCCCCAATTATCCAGAACTCAGCCCCCAATTATCCAGAGCTCAGCCCCCAATTAGCCAGAGCTCAGCCTCCAATTATCCAGAGCTCAGCCCCCAATTATTCAGAGCTCAGCCTCCAATTATCCAGAGCTCAGCCCCCAATTATCCAGAGCTCAGCCCCCAATTATCCAGTGCTCAGCCCCCAATTATCCAGTGCTCAGCTCTCAGTTATCCAGAGCTCAGCCTCTAGTTATCCAGAGCTCAGCCCCTAAATATCCAGAGCACTGCTCCAATTATCCAGAGCTCAGCCCCAATTATCCAGAGCTTACTTTACTTTACTGAGAGATGGGAAAAACAAGAAGCAAATTCCAAATGGCAAATACTATAAAATGGTGAAAAAAAAAATGTATTCTGCTATTTTATTAATTTTTTTGGGGGGTGGGAGGATAGGGGCAAAGAGGGTGAAGGGCTTTGGTTCTGCAACATTCATGTTGAAGTAAAAATGATCTAGAAAATATGGAGACTCCAAACCTATTTTTATTGATTTATTTTAGTGATTAAAAGAGTTAAAAAAAAAATGTAAAACAAAAAATTGAGTTCTGTGTCACCATTTTTTTAGAACTATAACTTTTTTCTGTTTAAAGAGTGTTATTAGGACTTATTTTCGGGCTCTGAGCTGTAGATTTTATTATTGTCATTTTGAGGTATACTGTATTTTGATTGTTTTTTTATACTTTCACTACTACTTAAACTCTCTTGCTGTATATATACTGTGTACTTGAAATTCACCCAGTGGCTCAGTGGTTAGCACTGTAGCTTTGAGACACTGGGGTCCTAGCATCAAATCCCACCAAGGACAACATTTGCAAGGAGTTTGTATGTTCTCCCTGTGTTTGTTGTGGGTTTCCTCTGGGTTCTCCGGTTTTCTCACAAACGACGCTACATCGTTCAGCGATATATTGTTTGACCAAGGCGGTCGTGTGGATGTTGTTCGTCGTTGGCAGGGTGTATTTTGAAACTGAACAACAAGTCAACAATCAACGATTTTCATATTTGCGATTGTTCGGAGTCGCACGTAGGTGTCACACGCAACAACGGCAGACAGATAGATAGATAGATAGACAGATAGATAGATACCATGTTTCACAGAAAATAATGCGGGCTTTACACGAGTCGACCGTTCGTGCGATTTCACGAGCGATCATACCCGTCCGTCCCCGTCGTTTGTGCGTCACGGGCAAATCGTTGCCCGTGTCACACAAAGTCATTAAAGCGCCGTCACACGTACTTACCTGCTGTGCGACCTCGCTGTGGGCGGCGAACATCCTCTTCCTGAAGGGGGAGGGACGTTCGCCGTCACAGCGACGTCACACAGCCGCTGGCCAATAGAAGCGGAGGGGCGGAGATGAGCGGGACGTAAACATCCCGCCCACCTCCTTCCTTCCGTATAGCTGGCGGGTGCCGCGGGACGCAGGTAAGCTGTGTTCATCGTTCCCGGGGTGTCACACGGAGCGATGTGTGCTGCCCCGGGTACGATGAACAACTGGCGCCATGTAAAATAAACAATATTTTAAAACCGAGCGATGAGTACACAGCTCACGATTTGTGAGCGATACTGCATCGCTCGGAGGTGTTACACGAGACGACGTTGCTAATGATGACGGAAGTTCATCACGAAAACCGTGACCCCAACGACATCTCGTCAGATAAATCGTAGCGTGTAAAGCGGCCTTAAGACAATAAAAGGAGATCTAGCAACGCCTGTTAATTAGTTGGATTGCTCCATCAAACTGTGACAGTGTGATGTTACGCGGTTTGGTGGGGATCGCGTCATTCCCTGCCACCATTGGCGGTCCCGTGATTCAATCAGGGGACAGCAATGGGTTGTCATGATGGCATAGGATCAGATGATGTCAATGCTTATGAGTATCCGCACTCACAGGAGATCAACACTTTTGTTGTACAGAGGGGCGATGAAGCTGAAGCAATCAGACAGGGCAGGTATAAAGTCCTCTAGTCGGACTAGTAAAATCAATAAAAAGTAAAAAAAAAATTAAAAAATATGGAAAAATGAAAACAACTAAAAGTTTAAATCACCCATTTTCCCCCATTAAAAATAAAGCAATAAAAAATACACATATTTGGCATCACCGCTTTTAGAAATGCCCAATCTATCAAAATATAAAATCAATTAATCTGAACAGTAAAGGACGTAGCAAGAAAAAAAATCAAAAACCCAAAATTACGGTACGTTCTTATGGTCACCGCAAAATAGCAATAATAGGCGATAACAACATCGTATCTACCCAAAATGATATAATTAAAACCGTCAGCTCAAGATGCAAAGAATAAGCCCCAGATCCTAAAATATGAGAACGCTACGGGTCTCGGAAAATGTCGACAAAAAGAAAATTCTTCTTTTTTTTTTTACAAACTTCTGATTTTTTTTCACCACTTACATATAAGTAAAACTATATATATTTGGTATCTGCAAAGTCATACCAACCTGGGGAATCATAATGACAGGTCAGTTTTACCCTATAGTGAATATGGTAAATTAAAAAAAATAAAAAAAAATGTGTAATTAAATTTTCTTTTGCAACTTCACTGCACTTGGAAGTTTTTTCCCGTTTTACAATACAGTATGGGGCAGAATGAATGGTGTTAATCAAAAGTGCAGCTAATCCTGCAAAACACAAGCCCTCATATGGCAATATTGACAAATAAATAAAAAAAATGTTTGGTTCTTGGAAGAAGGGAAGGAAAAAACAAAAACGAAAAAAAAAATGAAAAATTCTGGCTGGAATAGGGCTCAAAGAGAGCCAACTGCCAGGATTTTCCTATATAACTTAAAGCCAGTGCTATACTGGGGCTATCATGCTGATTCTCTACATACCTTTAGTTGTGAGATCGGATGTATACTTTCTGAAATATAGGTAAGTAAAGTTTGTGAAATGCGCTGTTATTTGATTGATAGCAGCTGCAGAATATCTAATAGGGGGTCGGGTTTTGCTAGTTATTCCCATCCCTATTTGCTGCCTGGTCTTCCTACACCTGTCTCTGTTATTACAGGGGGAGGAAGGACAGGTAGAGCAAAGACAGGGGGAGGAAAGACAAGGGGAGGAAAGACAGGGGGAGGAAAGACAGGGGGGTGGAAAGACAGGGGGGGTGGAAAGACAGGGGGGGTGGAAAGACAGGGGGGAGGAAAGACGGGGGGAGGAAAGACAGGGAGAGGAAGACACTGAGAGGAAGACAGGGAAAGGAAAGACAGGGAAAGGAAAGACAGGGGGAGAAAAGACAGGGGGAGGAAAGGCAGGGAGAGGAAAGACATGGGGAGGAAAGACAGTGGGGAGGAAAGACAGGGGGGAGGAAAGACAGGGGGGAGGAAAGATAGGGAGAGGAAAGACGAAGGAGGAAAGACAGGGGAGAGGAAAGACAGGGGGAGGAAAGACAGGGGGAGGAAAGACAGGGAGAGGAAAGACAGGGAGAGGAAAGACAGGGAAAGGAAAGACAGGGGGAGGAAAGACAAGGGGAGGAAAGACAGGGGGAGGAAAGAAAGGGAGAGGAAAGACAGGGGGAGGAAAGAAAGGGAGAGGAAACACAGGGGGAGGAAACACAGGGGAAGGAAAGATAAGGATAGGAAAGAGAGGGGAGAGGAAAGACAGGGGGAGGAAAGACAGGGGGGAGGAAAGACAGGGGGGAGGAATGATAGGGAGAGGAAAGACGAAGGAGGAAAGACAGGGGAGAGGAAAGACAGGGGGAGGAAAGACAGGGGGAGGAAAGGCAGGGAGAGGAAAGACAGGGAGAGGAAAGACAGGGAGAGGAAAGACAGGGAGAGGAAAGACAGGGGGAGGAAAGACAGGGGGAGGAAAGACAGGGGGAGGAAAGAAAGGGAGAGGAAAGACAGGGGGAGGAAAGAAAGGGAGAGTAAACACAGGGGGAGGAAAGATAAGGATAGGAAAGAGAGGGGAGAGGAAAGACAGGGGGAGGAAAGAAAGGGAGAGGAAAGAAAGAGAGAGGAAAGACAGGGGGGGGAGAAAGGGAGAGGAAAGACAGGGGGGAGGAAAGACAGGGGGGAGGAAAGACAGGGGGGAGGAAAGACAGGGGAGAGGAAAGACAGGGGAGAGGAAAGACAGGGGGGAGGAAAGACAGGGGGGAGGAAAGACAAGGGAGAGGAAAGACAAGGGAGAGGAAAGACAGGGGAGAGGAAAGACAGGGGGAGGAAAGACAGGGGGAGGAAAGACAGGGGGAGGAAGGACAGGGGGAGGAAGGACAGGCAGGCAGAAGGGAAGAAATAACTAGCAAAACCCAACCCACCTATTAGATTTTCCGTTGCACCTATCAATCAAATAACAGTGCATTTCACAAACTTTACTTGCCTATATTTCAGTATACATCCGATCTCACAACTAAAGGTATGTTTATCAGCATGATAGTGCCCGTATAGCACTGGCTTTAGTTTATACAGGAAAATCTTAATGGTTGGTCCTCTTTAAGTCAGTGTCCAGAAGTGTGCAGTGTGACCCTTTATTACACAGTGCTGGTTTTGTTCTCTTTTTTTTTTAGATGGATAGATTGTATACTTGATATAAAAAGATAATATGATAGATAGATAGAGAGATAAATAGATAGAGGGATAGATAGATAGATGTGCAGTTGTTGCTGTGTGTCTAGCACGCCCTCCATAGCATCTGTCTGTGGTCACTCAGAATATAGAAGCTGGAAATTAAAAGCAGTATACAAATCCCATAACTTAATTTGTTTGATCCCTGTATGAGTGAAATGAAGCTAAATCGAATTGTCATGCCAGGCATCATGATGATGTGTCTGAATTAATGCGCTGATAGCATTTATTATTAATCATCAGCGTTATGGCTGCACTTCTCTCCGGGATTTACATCGGAAGGAGGCTGATAAATATTAAACACGCGCTTCATCTCTATTGAGTCATCTGGGCCAGTGAGATAGAAAACAGGTTTAGAAATTTTTGTACATTTTTACTGAAAGGTTGTAATAAAAAAATAATGCGAATCCTAATTATTGAGCTCGGGTTTTAAGCCACACCTGGAGCAAAATGATGCAGAAAAACAAGTACATAAACACCGGAGAAATTTTTTTTCTTGCATTCTTGTTTTTTTCCTCCCCTTGTTCTAAAGGCAGCTTTACACACAATATCGCTAGAGATCTCGTTAGCGATGCGACACGCCCAGATCGTTGCTACGATTTGCCGAGATTGCTCATAGGTCGTTTTCCAGCGGTCACACGTACACATCTCACAAACGACGCTACATCGTTCAGCGATATATTGTTTGACCAAGGCGGTCGTGTGGACACCGTCACACAGCATTCCTCCCAACGATTCCGGCAACGACAGAGGCGTATAATTATCAACCATGGCTGCCAAATCAGAACGCAGTTGGGACCACCAACCAGAGCGAAGGAGGTGTGGAACATTGGAACATTGTTCCTAACGACACGCCCACGTTGCTGGTGACGGACGCACTAACAACGTTGTTCGTCGTTAGCAGGGTGTCAAACGTAGCAATGTCTGCTGCGTTCGAAACGACAAACAATATTTGTAAATGAACGACGTGTCTGCGATCAACGATTTTCGCTATATTTGTGATCATTTGGAGTCGCTCGTAGGTGTCACACGCAGCGATGTTGCTAACAACAACGGAAGTGCATTACGAAAACCGTGACCCCGACGACATATCATCAGATAAATCGTAGCGTGTAACGGGGCCTTAAGAGTCATAACTTTTTTATTTCTCTTTTCACATAGCCTATGAAGCTTGATTTTTGAATTGTGAAAAACAAAAAGCAATTTGTTCTTTTGGGTTTTGCTTCTTCCACATTCATTGTGTAGCAAAAATGGCCTAGCAGCGTGATTGTCCCGGTCAGTATGAGTTTTTTTTAAATATTTTGGTGGTAAAGAAAACTTTTTTATTTTTCTATGGATGGAACTGTCAGAGGTCTTGTGGGTTTTTTTGCATATTGAGTAGTGATGGGCGGACCCGGACTGTAAAAGTCCACAACCGTGTGGTTTCAAACGTGCCCGAGCACCAGACCCATACCTGGGATTCTCAGGTAATTCCAGATTTTGATTTGGATCTGGCACTTGAAAAATTAAAAAAATAAATAAATAAATAAAAAAAAAAGGAAAAATAAAGAAAATAAGAATGAAGCAAGTGCTTTATAGTTACCGAGGTTTCGGCGTGACTTTAACTGCTCCCGCCGCTGCCTATTCACTTCCGGGGCCTCTCATTATTGCTAATCCATATGCACTGCTTTCCTCGCCCACCGTCAGTCCTGGCAGCTGTGATTGGTTGCAGCCTGTGTGACAGTGTCTATATATGGAGATAAGGTATGCACCCCAGTGACTATGCAAGGGGAATACATGTAATAGCAGAAACTGCTGTGTGAATACTGACTTGAAAAAAACAATAGCTATATGTAAGAATGAAAATGTGAAAAATGTAACCTGCATTACTGCCATGAACATATGAATAAAGAGAAATTTAGCTGCTGAATTGATCAATGCAAAAGAGCCCCAACACTACGCCAAATTATTTCTCTACGTTGGGGTCCCTAGCTAGTGTGTGTCCTCTCATGCAGTTAAAAAACTTACCGTGTATGGGAAGCTGAGACCCAGGCTATACAGTGCCTACAAGTAGTATTCAACCCCCTGCAGATTTAGCAGGTTTACACATTCGGAATTAACTTGGCATTGTGACATTTGGACTGTAGATCAGCCTGGAAGTGTGAAATGCACTGTAGCAAAAAAAGAATGTTATTTCTTTCTTTCTTTTTTTTTTTAAATTGTGAAAAGTTTATTCAGAGGGTCATTTATTATTCAACCCCTCAAACCACCAGAATTCTGTTTGGTTCCCCTAAAGTATTAAGAAGTATTTCAGGCACAAAGAACAATGAGCTTCACATGTTTGGATTAATTATCTCTTTTTCCAGCCTTTTCTGACTAATTAAGACCCTCCCCAAACTTGTGAACAACACTCATACTTGGTCAACATGGGAAAGACAAAGGAGCATTCCAAGGCCATCAGAGACGAGATCGTGGAGGGTCACAAGGCTGGCAAGGGGTACAAAACCCTTTCCAAGGAGTTGGGCCTACCTGTCTCCACTGTTGGGAGCATCATCCGGAAGTGGAAGGCTTATGGAACTACTGTTAGCCTTCCACGGCCTGGACAGCCTTTGAAAGTTTCCACCCGTGCCGAGGCCAGGCTTGTCCGAAGAGTCAAGGCTAACCCAAGGACAACAAGGAAGGAGCTCCGGGAAGATCTCATGGCAGTGGGGACATTGGTTTCAGTCACTACCATAAGTAACGTACTCCACCGCAATGGTCTCCATTCCAGACGAGCCCGTAAGGTACCTTTACTTTCAAAGCGTCATGTCAAGGCTCGTCTACAGTTTGCTCATGATCACTTGGAGGACTCTGAGACAGACTGGTTCAAGGTTCTCTGGTCTGATGAGACCAAGATCGAGATCTTTGGTGCCAACCACACACGTGACGTTTGGAGACTGGATGGCACTGCATACGACCCCAAGAATACCATCCCTACAGTCAAGCATGGTGGTGGCAGCATCATGCTGTGGGGCTGTTTCTCAGCCAAGGGGCCTGGCTATCTGGTCCGCATCCATGGGAAGATGGATAGCACGGCCTACCTGGAGATTTTGGCCAAGAACCTCCGCTCCTCCATCAAGGATCTTAAGATGGGTCGTCATTTCATCTTCCAACAAGACAACGACCCAAAGCACACAGCCAAGAAAACCAAGGCCTGGTTCAAGAGGGAAAAAATCAAGGTGTTGCAGTGTCACTCTCCTAGTCAGTCTCCTGACCTTAACCCATTTGAAAACTTGTGGAAGGAGCTCAAGATTAAAGTCCACATGAGACACCCAAAGAACCTAGATAACTTGGAGAAGATCTGCATGGAGGAGTAGGCCAAGATAACTCCAGAGACCTGTGCCGGCCTGATCAGGTCTTATAAAAGACGATTATTAGCTGTAATTGCAAACAAGGGTTATTCCACAAATTATTAAACCTAGGGGTTGAATAATAATTGACCCACACTTTTATGTTGAAAATTTATTAAAATTTAACTGAGCAACATAACTTGTTGGTTTGTAAGATTTATGCATCTGTTAATAAATCCTGCTCTTGTTTGAAGTTTGCAGGCTCTAACTTATTTGCATCTTATCAAACCTGCTAAATCTGCAGGGGGTTGAAGACTACTTGTAGGCACTGTATATACGTATCATGTGGATTGGCAATAGGTGTGAGTGGGGAGGGTTCACAAACGAAAAACTACTAACAAATAAGGAATAACCCTCCCCACTCACACCTATTGCCAGTCCACATTATACGCATATATAGCCTGGGTCTCAGCTTCCCATACACGGTATGTTTTTTAACTGCATGAGAGGACACACACTAGGGACCCCAACGTAGAGAAATACTTTGGCGTAGTGTTGGAGCTCTGTTGTATTGATCAATTCAGTAGCTAAATTTCTCTTTATTCATATATTCATGGCAGTAATGCAGATTCCATTTTTCACATTTTCATTCTTACATATACAGTGCCTACAAGTAGTATTCAACCCCCTGCAGATTTAGCAGGTTTACACATTCGGAATTAACTTGGCATTGTGACATTTGGACTGTAGATCAGCCTGGAAGTGTGAAATGCACTGCAGCAAAAAAGAATGTTATTTCTTTTTTTATTTTTTTTTTAAATTGTGAAAAGTTTATTCAGAGGGTCATTTATTATTCAACCCCTCAAACCACCAGAATTCTGTTTAGTTCCCCTAAAGTATTAAGAAGTATTTCAGGCACAAAGAACAATGAGCTTCACATGTTTGGATTAATTATCTCTTTTTCCAGCCTTTTCTGACTAATTAAGACCCTCCCCAAACTTGTGAACAGCACTCATACTTTGTCAACATGGGAAAGACAAAGGAGCATTCCAAGGCCATCAGAGACAAGATCGTGGAGGGTCACAAGGCTGGCAAGGGGTACAAAACCCTTTCCAAGGAGTTGGGCCTACCTGTCTCCACTGTTGGGAGCATCATCCGGAAGTGGAAGGCTTATGGAACTACTGTTAGCCTTCCACGGCCTGGACAGCCTTTGAAAGTTTCCACCCGTGCCGAGGCCAGGCTTGTCCGAAGAGTCAAGGCTAACCCAAGGACAACAAGGAAGGAGCTCCGGGAAGATCTCATGGCAGTGGGGACATTGGTTTCAGTCAATACCATAAGTAACGTACTCCACCGCAATGGTCTCCGTTCCAGACGAGCCCGTAAGGTACCTTTACTTTCAAAGCGTCATGTCAAGGCTCGTCTACAGTTTGCTCATGATCACTTGGAGGACTCTGAGACAGACTGGTTCAAGGTTCTCTGGTCTGATGAGACCAAGATCGAGATCTTTGGTGCCAACCACACACGTGACGTTTGGAGACTGGATGGCACTGCATAGGACCCCAAGAATACCATCCCTACAGTCAAGCATGGTGGTGGCAGCATCATGCTGTGGGGCTGTTTCTCAGCCAAGGGGCCTGGCCATCTGGTCCGCATCCATGGGAAGATGGATAGCACGGCCTACCTGGAGATTTTGGCCAAGAACCTTCGCTCCTCCATCAAGGATCTTAAGATGGGTCGTCATTTCATCTTCCAACAAGACAACGACCCAAAGCACACAGCCAAGAAAACCAAGGCCTGGTTCAAGAGGGAAAAAATCAAGGTGTTGCAGTGGCCTAGTCAGTCTCCTGACCTTAACCCAATTGAAAACTTGTGGAAGGAGCTCAAGATTAAAGTCCACATGAGACACCCAAAGAACCTAGATAACTTGGAGAAGATCTGCATGGAGGAGTAGGCCAAGATAACTCCAGAGACCTGTGCCGGCCTGATCAGGTCTTATAAAAGACGATTATTAGCTGTAATTGCAAACAAGGGTTATTCCACAAAATATTAAACCTAGGGGTTGAATAATAATTGACCCACACTTTTATGTTGAAAATTTATTAAAATTTAACTGAGCAACATAACTTGTTGGTTTGTAAGATTTATGCATCTGTTAATAAATCCTGCTCTTGTTTGAAGTTTGCAGGCTCTAACTTATTTGCATCTTATCAAACCTGCTAAATCTGCAGGGGGTTGAATACTACTTGTAGGCACTGTAGCTAATGGATTTTTCAGGTCAGCATTCACACAGCAGTTTCTGCTATTACATGGATTCCCCTTGCATAGTCACTGGTGTGCATACCTTATCTCCATATAGTGAGGTTTTTTTAGGTTTTTGTACCCAGTTCAGACTTAGAATGGTGTTCCAAACATTATTCCTTATTTCTGTGACAGTGTCTGACTGCAGCCAATCGCAGATCCTGTCTGTGGGTCTATATCATGGTATAAAACAAATAAATAAAACATTTAGCGAAGGGTCCCCCCATATTATGACACCCAGCATAGATAAAGCACATAGCTACAGGCTGCACCCCCAGCTATGCACTTATCTTGGCTGTGTATCAAAACAGGAAGAACCACGTGCAGCTTTTTTTTTTTTTAATTATTTAAATAAATAATTTTAAAAAACAGTGTGCGATTCCCACCAATTTTGATACCCCGCCATGATAAAGCCCGACAGCTGGGGAGACCACATGCTTATTGGGCCACCCCCAGACTAAAAATAGCAGCCTGCAGCTGCCTGAGATTGTCGGATCCCTTAGATGTGACAATCATGGCTCTTTACCCAGGTCTTCCCAATTGCCCAGGTGTGGTGGCAATCAGGGTAATAAGGGGTTAATGTCAGCTCACAGCTGCCACTATGCCCTAGATTAGTGATGGGAGGTTTCTAGTAGTTAAATAATATATCTATAATATAAAATCTCATCTTTTTTCCTCCTTTTCTCATTCTTTGACATGACTTTGGTATAGTCGAGCTACGGTCACCCCCCTCCAATACCTTTTACCTTAACCCCTTAATAATTTAAGAAATAAACACATACAACAAAGTTGGATGAAATGGTCACAGCAGCCTTTATTAAACATATACACACAGGAAATTAACTTAAATAGGGTGTGGTCCTCGAAGCTCATAAATCTGGTGATTAACTAGTACCTTATTAACATTACCTTCCCCCTGAACCGCACTTAGGGGTACTTTGCACACTGTGACATCGCAAGCCGATGCTGCGATGCCGAGCACGATAGTCCCCGCCCCCGTCGCAGATGCGATCTCTTGTGATAGCTGCCGTAGCGAACATTATCGCTACAGCAGCTTCACACGCACTTACCTGCCCTACGATGTCACTTTGGCCGGTGACCCACCTTCTTCCTAAGGGAGCGGGTCTTGCGGCGTCACAGCGACATCACACGGCAGGCGGCCAATAGAAGCGGAGGGGCGGAGATGAGCGGGATGTAAACATCCCACCCAACTCCTTCCTTCCGCATTGCAGGCGGGACGCAGGTAAGGAGATGTTCCTCGCTCCTGAGGCTTCATACACAGCGATGTGTGCTGCCGCAGGAACAAGGACAACATCGTACCTGTCGCTGCCGCGAAATTATGGAAATGACCGACACTACACAGATCACCGATTTTCGACGCTTTTGAGATCGTTCATCGGTGCATCTAGGCTTTACACGTTGTGACGTCGTTACCGTCACCGGATGTGCGTCACTTTCGATTTGACCCCAACGAGATCGCAGTAGCGATGTCGCAACGTGCAAAGTACCCCTTACTCCCAGCCATAACCACTAACTCGGGAGCACCAATAAAAGGGATGGAAGGGATAACTACCAAACCCGGGACCCAACATTCCATTGCCGGCGGTCCCCCAAATCTCCAGACCACCATCCAAACCGGCTAGAAAAACCACAAAGAACTATATCAAAAAAACACCAAAAAGGAGCCAAGACAAATGATATGTGCACACACAGAATGTGGTGAGCCTTCCTCATAAAGATGGCTGCAGCCGAGGTGCAAGATGCTGATGTCACAGCCACTCAACCTCCACACTAGGGGGGAGGGGCGGCTGCTTAGCATAAGACATGCACACTAATAAGGCTTGCACTGGGAGCCCATCATATAATGAGTGAAATGCACAGTGTCTGAACTGTGACCTATAAATGACGCCAGAAACCCAGGTCAGGCGGGCAAAACAGCACTATATAGGTGCATCTCGTACGGATACACGAGACGCACAGTGTCTGAATAATGGCCTATAAATGACGCACAACACCAGGTCCAGGCGGGTCAGTTAGCACTATGAGTGCATAACACATGACAGGCTCACCATTTAACCACCTGAATTCAAAAGGTCCACACACATCCTGCAAAAATGGATAAAATGTGCCATACCTCAAATAGTGAGATATTAGTTTATATTTTGGCCCAAAATATGTAAGCTCGCAATCCGTTCGTCAAGGATTCTCACACAACCGGCCAATGAAAGGGATCCATGTTTCAATGAACCCCCCAGTAACAATTTACACTAACTTCGAGGACCCACCCTAACCGCCAACATCCGCAATGACCCTGCAATAACTAAAATTAGCGAGGGAGGGTGGGACAATCTCAGGGGAGTGCAGGCCAAAGGGATCCTCCACCCCCAGGCTGGCCTATATATGCTCCATAATCCCCACACTCCTCCTTCTGGGGGTCACCTCCTCCTAACCAGGTCATGCTGGTCTCCTCCCACACCAGGGGTGGGGCTCCGGTCTTGTACTTCCCAAAAATGTGCAACAAGTCAAGAAATGTTTATGCTACAGGTGTCTATATGTGGCCACCCAGTGGCTGTGATAAGGATTGCAACCTGTCTAGTGATCTGCTAGCAAGTAACAGTATTTTATAGATCTGGTATTGTGGGAAATTGGAAAAAGGATCAAAGGGAAAGGAAGACAAGTCTGGTCACATCTGCTCCTCTATTTTATTGTCATCGGCTGATTTATTTGATTATTTTTGTTTTTTTTACAGTACAAAGAGCAGATTTGTGCATTTCCTTTATTTATAAAACGTATCCCATGAACGAGCGCCTCATTAATTTAAATGTAGCAACTCTGAGCAACAGAGTAACAGTAAAAAAGAAAGCAAAATAGAAAGTCAGCAAGGAAATAGTGCTTAGCCCGTGTTCCCTCTGCCAGAACGTAAGTTAATCTTCGAAATGCTACCCATTCACTGTGTTATAACCTTCTGCTCAGCAGACTGCACACCGCACAACAGGCCCATGTTATCATGGCTAAACGTCTTGCTTGATTTACCAGAAAATCAGATGCACTTACATCTATTTTCTGTTCTGATGATGATGCATTATCATAAAAGGCATTGCATTATTTCTATCGCGCAAGCAAATAGTCCGCGGCCCTTCTCTGTGGACGGAGGTTTTAATCATAAATTGCAATTTCTCAGTATAAAACAGAAGGGAATGCAATTTAAAGGTACATAATGAAGATAAGTACCGTACACAGGCAATCACAATGGGAATGCGCTGACAGCTTCGGAATCTGGGCGCTCACAATTTTCCAAGCGTTCTGATACTTTTTATAGCTTGGCATATTGTAAGGAGGGAAAAAGTCATTTTCTTTTTTTTATTTTCTTTTTTCTTTTTTTTGTGGTTACTTATGGCAAAGTGAAAAAGGCAAGCGGTAAAGAGGGCTTTACACGCAGCAATATCTCTAGCGATATCGCTGGTGAAAGCACCCGTCCCCGTCGTTTGTGCGACACGGGCAAATCGCTGCCCGTGGCGCACAATATCGTTAGTCCCCGTCACACGGACTTACCTACCTAGCGACGTCGCTGTTGCCGGCGAACCTTCTCCTTTCTAAGGGGGCGGTTCGTGCGGCGTCACAGCGGCGTCACTTAGCGGCCACCCAATAGAAGCGGAGGGGCGGGGATGAGCGGATGTAACATCCTACCCACCTCCTTCCTTCCTCATTGCCGGTGGCCGCAGGTAAGCTGCAGTTAGTCGTTCCCGAGGTGTCACACATAGCAATGTGTGCTGCCTCGGGAACGACGAACTACCTGCGTCCTCAACAACCAACGATTTTTAGAAAATGAACGACGTGTCAACGATGGGCGATTTGGTGAGTATTTTCCATCGTTAGCGGTCGCTCGTACGTGTCACACGCAACGACGTCGCTAACGATGCCGGATGTGCGTCACGGAATCCGTGACACCGGAATACGTCGCTGCATATAACGGGGCATTAAGACTGGGAGAAATGGAAATATATCAGGCTCATTCTTATTGAATTAATGGTAATCACTCAATGCTGCAGCCTTTACTTTTTTTTTTTTACTTTTGTTTTTTGTTTTTTTTTGTCATTGCTGTTTGTTTGTTTTTTGCGTGATGGACTTTAGTTTTTTATGGTACCATTTACGGGTATAAATCAGCACTTTTATTGCATTTATGGGAGACTTTTTTTAGGGGAGGGTTCAACGATCAAAGGCCTCCTTCCCACATCCGTGTGTCCGCTACGTGTGACGTCTGTTTTCACAAGTACCGGAAACACAGATACGCGTAGACCCATTAAAATCAATGGGTTTGTGTACACGTGCGTGTTTTCACGCAGACCGTGTGTCCATGTGGAGCATTTGTGTGTCCATGTGCTCCACACGTAGACATGTCCATTTTTCTCCGGCATCACTGGTGTCACGCGGACCGCATGGCCCGCACACTGATGTGATCCGTGTGACATCAGTGTAACACATACCGGAGAAAACACATACCTGTGAAATAGAATGCTTTTCTATATTCACCTGGCTCCAACACTGCTGTCTCCAGCTCTGCTGTCACTTGCTTCCGACCCCCGCTCATTGTATATTCACTGCACCGAGGACCGGACGCAGCAGCAGCGCCGGAGACATCAGCACCATGGACAGGTGAATATAGAAGTTCATACTGTCCTTCTGCTATGCGGATGTCACACAGAGAGCACACTCAAACACACATACACACCTATACCATGGACCGTGCAAAACATTTGTGTTTGGCACGGACATGTGAAAGAGGCCTAAAATAGTTGACTCTGAGGTTTTGATTTTTCTTCCCTCTTTGTGGCATTTACCGTACAGGTTAATTCATTTTATATTTATTTTGTATCAGTGATACTGAAGATGCTCATTTTTTACATTTTCTTAATTTCTTCATGTTTAACTGGGGGAAAAGAGGTAATTCAAGTTTTTATGCATCTTTATAATTATTTTATGGGGTTTTTTAGTGCCAAGTCGGTACATGAACCTGCATTTGATCACTTCTTCTATATACTGCAATAATACAAGGCTTTATAAGGTATTAAAGGGAAGCTGTCTCCAGGTTTTTCCTATATAACCTGTGGCCACCACCAGTGGGCGCTTATATACCGCATTCTAGAATACTGTATATAAGAGCCAAGCCGCTCTGTATAATGTAAAAAAGACCTTTATAATACTCACCTAGGGGAGCGGTCAGGTCCAATGGGCGTCACTGGTCTTGGTCTGGCGCCTCCTCCATCTTGTGCAGTCGCCATCCTCATTTCCAGCCTTGTGTGGCTGATGCGTCCTACGTCATCCACACAGAGGCCACCGTTGCGCTCTTGCGCATGTGCACTTTAATCTGCCCTGGTGAGCGTATATCAATGTATTGTAGTGCGCATGTGCGGGAGGTCTATGAATTTTTTTCGCGCCTGCGCATTACAGTACTTGCTCTGCCCTTAGTAAGGCAAATCAATGCGCGTATGCGCAGGAGTGCAACAGCGGCCTCTGTGTGGATGACGTAGGATGTGTCATACACATGGGCCTGCGAAGGAGGATGTCAACTGCACAGGATGGAGGAGGCACCCAGCCCCAGAGCAGTGATGCCCATCGGACCCGATCGCCCACTAGGTGAGTATAATAAAGGTCTTTTTTAAGTGATACAGAGTGGCCTGGGCTCTTATATACAGTATTCTGGAATGCAGTATATAAGATCGCACTGGTGCTGGCCGCAGGTTATAGGGGAAAAACCTGGCGACAGGCTCACTTTAATATGGCTCTATCATGGCTCCCCACAGTTCCTCACAATTGCGTCACCCATGGGTGCCAGATTGGAACTCTTACTCAGATGCTGCTTTTATTAATTGACAAACAATGGCAGTTAAACAGCAGGAATTGGAGCCAGCTCTGTTCGCTGCTGGCTGTAAGCATAATCAGCATCCACTGTGTAGAGAGTGAGCTCCGCTACTGAGCCCGCTCTATTCACTTGCCCCTGCACCATGATATGTACATGATGGTGAATAAAGCGGTCTAAAAATTATGTAAAACATCCCAAATATTTTAGGAATTTTATTTCGAATTGAACATTTTTTTTTACATAGGAGGGGGTAGAATATAGACATTGTAACCTTGTGTGACAAGTCAACTTGTGAACGTGTTTGTTCATTAGAAGTCAATTACTCACTAAAATAGTTATTACCCTTCTAACGCTCTTATTAGCAAGTCGTACCTTTGCATTGCTCATATGAGGACACCAATAGACATAGAAAAAAAATAAGTTTGTGATAAATTTGAAAACTTTGGGCAGCCTAGCCATGATATAGCCTGACAGCTGAGGGCTGGTATTCTCAGACTGGGGAGGATCAGAATAGTTGCATCCATTAGACATTCCTCATCCCAATTGCCCTGGTGTGGTGGGTAATATAAGGGGTAAATGACAGCTCACAGCTGCCACTATGCCGTAGATTACTAATGGGTGGCATCTATCAGACCCAGCCACTACTAGTCTGTAAGTGAAAACTAATAAACAGAAACACCCCCAAAAAAAACATTTATTTGAAATAAGACACAAAAAAACCTCACCCTCTTTCACCTCTTTATTAACCCTCAAAATATCAAAGTCTGACATAATCCACACAAGGTCCCACGACTATGCCGGGTCTGCTGCATCCTGGCAAATATGTCCAGGCAGATATTTGGGATGAATGCCAGTCCCAAACCAGGTTGTTTTTTTTTTAAAAATCCAGTTGGACCCACCAATCCTGAATATCTGTGAATTCGCCCATCTCTAATCTTGAACAAACACTAAACATAAAGAGGTTCAGTTTAAAGTATGGAGATGGAACAAAGCAACAGCCTAGTGACTGAGTCATGAAATGTGTTTCAGGCAAGCTCCGATTTCACACATCTAATATCCACAAAGTATGGACCACAATGTCCACAAGTCTCCTTGACCCAAACTTAGCTCCAAAGACAGTTACGCCGGTCTTGACAATGCGGTCTATACTACGATCATGAAAAAATTGTGTGTGAAATGAGCCTGAAAGTGGCCATTTATAGAAGTCTGCCCAACATCTCTCCTGATCCTCAGACCACTTATGTCCCACCCCAATATTCCAAGTTTTATTTTAAAAATATTAAAGAGAAGCTAAACTTTTTTTTTAAAAATAATTTATGGAAAGTTAATGGAAAGTCACTATGTACAGGCAAGCGTGAGGCTGGGTAGTCAAGAGGACCGAAGTCAGATATCAAGAGGGCACGTAATACATAAAGAGGTAAGACATAATAAATATAATAATAATGTGATAGGCCACCCTAAAAAGATGTGTTTGTAGAGAGCATCTGAAGCTGAGTAAGTTGTGATTCGTCCTAGCTTCTTGGGGTAGAGCATTCCAGAGGATTGGTGCAGATCAGGAGAAGTCTTGGATATGGGAGTGGGAAGTTCGCATTAGTGTGGATGTTAGTTGAAAGTCGTTTGCGGAGCGTAGAGAATGTGTAGGGTGATAGACAGAGATGAGGGTGGAGATGTAGGGGGGGTACCGCACTGTGGAGAGCTTTTTGGGTGAAAATAATCAATTTGAATTGGATCCTGTGAAGACATACGTGTAGACAGGTCTCCGTCCAAGGTCAAAATTCCAGGAAGGTAGTGAATAAAGGCAGAAATGCCAGACAAAATGGGTACTCAGAAGATTGTCCGGAAAAATGTTTGAGTTCCCCATTGACTACCATTATACTCAAGTACATGAGTCAAACTCATCCGAGAGTCCGACTGCTCATTATGAGTATCGAGCAGACGAACATGGCAGTGCTCACTCATCAGTAATTATAACAATATTTGATTGTGTAGCACCCATGGGGCAAGGGGTTAACTGTTTACTCGTTGCCGGGCCGGTGATGTTGGGTCTGGGGATGTCACGGGTGGCCCTGCCCGGCTTCGGGGCCCCGAGGCATACAAAAAAAGGGGATTGAATAGAGGATGGGATGATGGGGATAGTTTGTCCCATGACGCCGCCTGCGGTACGTGGCCAGGGATTAGCTGCCACTGCTGTTGCTGTCCTCCGGCACGGATGGTTGTAGCAGCAAAGATAGTTCTGCTCCCCAAAGGTGGAGCGGGCCCCAGGGAGGATGATGAGAGAAATAGTGGCCATTGGCACCAAAGCGCGGAGCTCCGGCGCCGACTAGGACAGGCGGACACAGTCAGTGCGGTTTCAAAGTTTCTTTACTAACAGTCCGATTGCCACTTCCGGAGTACCGGTCTCTGCCATGCTGGGCCCCAGTCAATTCCAAGCAATTTGAGGTCACCGCCGGTGTTCCCATTGTGAGTCCTTTCTGGTTGGGGGTCCCTCCAATCCCGCTGTGTGGAATGTGGAACGGGCTGCGGGTGTTTCCTGCACTCTCCGCAGACCCTGAAATCCCGTGTGGCTGTAGAGAACTTACGCTGAGCTACCTGCTCCAAGCCGCGGGGTCCTATGGCGCTCCCAGAAGTGTGAGGATAAAGAAGATTGGACCAAGGTCCCAGCTGTGTCTCTCACCCCAAGCTGTCAAGCTGTGCCCAGGGTTGACTGCCTAAGTGTAAAGATTCTCCTTCCCTTTTCCCCAAGTGGTGCCCCCCCCCAGGTGGTTGTCCTACTGACCGGAAAAGTCCCCTGCCTCGTGATGACCACCCCTCTATGTACCCTAGGCCAATCCCCCAGTGAGAAAGCACCTAACTGTGTGTGGTTTGTGAATGTGAGAAACACAAGCGATTAACCTCTCCTTACCCGGGATGAGTACTACATCTTAAGTGAGATGCAGTACCCTGTGGCGACTGAAGCCTCAGGGGCGCCACAATTGCAAGGTGCAATATTAAATGATCAAATTCTGCCTGGCTGCAGCAACCACTAGATGGCGCCCTTAACTATAGACTGTTTAAGCTTTCTAGATCTCCAGAGCTCCCCCTAGTGGCTCCAGTACTTAAATACAACATGAAAAGATGGATTTTTTTTGTAAAGGCAACTGACCTAGTAATATTGTAGGGGCATTTCTTAGAAGAGAATGATGTCTAACTTTTCTTTCGCAATGTCAAAGGGTCTTTTAGAAAAAATGTAAATGTTAAAAAAAGACTCTATAGTCATTGAATGCATTGGAGACCAGTCAGAGATGTCTTTTTTGATGATTTTACAAGGTTCTACATTCATTTTTTTTGTCCCCAAATTGGTTATTCTCCTATTTCTTAAGAGTGATTCTGAGGAGTAATATAGCCCCTGGGAAGAAAGGATTCTCCAGCCTAACCATCCAGCTGACAGCATGAATGATTACCACCCGGCCTAAAATGTAATGATATAGCAATGAGAGGAATGACATCTGCATAGCGGGTCCTGGCTGCCTGTCACAAATTCTTCACTGGTGACTACAGCTTGATACATTGCCACTTCTCAGCCTTCCAAAGTGCTTTTCACAGCATAAAGACTGTGCCTGTGATCCAACCTTTTCTTTATATATTTCAAGTGCTGTGAAATTTGATTGTCAACATGTAATATATGTGAAGTCCCCGTAATGAATCACATTTGTCACTTGGCTTCCAATTGTGAAAGTTTTGTACAGATTTACAATGTGGAAACCTGTGGATACTGCAGACTTGTGGGACAGGAATATGAGTGATTATATGGAAATGAAGCCTATAGCCAGTCCCCAGCTACCGGCTAAGGGTACATTAGAATTATTAAAGGGGTTGTCTCAGTTAGAAAGGCCGTCCTTGTCCAGGACCCCTCAACATTGAAATTGTAACACCAATAACAAAAAAAAATGATGGATATCGCAGGATAGATAGAAATGATAACGATATGCAAATGATGAAAAAATGGAAACAATATTTACTAAACATCCCGATTCATTCAGAAATCCTCATAGTTACACTCCTTGGCTGCTATCATTATTAATGATTGTCTGAGAAAGGTTCTGCCGCACTGAATGCAGTTGAGCAAATCATCAAGATCCGCTGCTGGCGACTTCCTTTGCATTTGCCCAGATGTGCATGATGGAAGACAAGTCTGGAGACGATGCCGCCATGGGAGCACATTTAGGCCACACAGGCTTGTTGAAAATGGCTCATGGGATACTGTGGAGAAATGGCTGAAACACTGGTACCTTGATTGATCCATTTTTGTACTGCTTCTTCATGGCTTCTTGGACAGTTTTGAACATCAAATCTGCCTGCTAAATTTAAAAGGAATCTGTCAGCAGGCTTTTGCTATGTAAGCTGAGGACAGCATGCTGTAGGGGTGGAAAAAAAAAATCCACTGTGCCTCTTATCAGGCTGTGTGCTGTTGTTTACTTAAACTAAAAGCTTTATCACCTAGTGATTATCATTACTGGACTACATTGTCATGCACAGGGCAGTCTGGCACTCCCCCTCCTCTGATTGACGCCTCACTGTCAATGTACAATCTCTATTGAGAGCCTGGTGTGGGTGGAGACAGCTCTCTGAGCTTTGCTACATGGCTATTAGGGATGAGTGAGCATGCTCGCTGCTACTCGGGGCTCACCAGAGCATCTCAGTGCTCGGTATACTCAGCGAGCTCCGAGTGTAGACGAGCTGCTCGGGCAGATGCTCGGCTCCCCCTCCCTGCAAGTGGGCGCTGTTTACAGAGCCAACCCACATGCAGGGATTGGCTGTCACACACTGCAATGCCACAGCCATGTTGGTTGTGACATTTCAGTGATTGGCTGGCCGCATAGCGTCATCAGCTCTATATGACAACTGACGGCGCTGTGCTCGGCAGTGTGATCCCCAGTCAGCTAGTGTAGGGGGAGGTGCTGCTGAGCTAGGGACAGATTTAGTGTGTGTAGTGTAGGTACTAGGAGACATAACGTTACCGCTTCCACGGTTGCCATAGTAACCTACCTAGCGGGTTACTATAGCATCGGTGATCTCCGATCACCTGATTACCGGGGCCGCTGTGCACTGGCTCCTGTAGGAGCCGCAGGAGTTAACTCCATATTTACCGGCGGCTTATGCAGGAGCCTCTGAATAGCCGCGCCGGGAATCAACTGATCAGAGATCACCGTTGCTGTAGTAACCCGCTCAGTAGGTTACCATGGCAACGGTGGCAGCGGTGACGTCACCACCTATCAACCTGCCACAGCCTCTGCTCGATTACACAGCACGGGGGGATGCAGTGTTCTTCCTTCCTGTGATGTCTGATATAGCAGAGTTGCATGGGTTGAAGAAAACAGAAGACCAGGATCGTGGAGGGGTGAGAGAGAGTAATAAAGATGGAGTCCCTAAGTGTGTCTATGTATTTATTTATAATAAAGTATTTTTTCTCTTTGTGGTGTCTTTTTTTTAACCCTTTATTGGAGATTCTTAATGGCCGGGTCAAACTTGGCCTGACATTAAGAGTCTCAGGCTTAATACCAGCTGGTAAAACAAATCTGGTATTAACTCCTTATTACCCAGCGTGCCACCCGGCAGAGTTGAATACAGCACCAGAAGATGGCTGTTATGTCACCACCGGAATTCGCTCCAGTGACTTCTGCTCCGATCGCCAGGCGACACCGTGTTCCTGCCGTGGATGGTGCTGGTGATGGGAGAGGAGTCGATGCCAGCGGCACCGGTGGGCACAGGCTCCGATCATCCACTGGGCTGGGTTATCTTGGGATCTGCAGTACTATTGGCTGACTGTGGGTGGCGTGTGTCTTCCAGCTGAAGTTGCCAGCGTTCAGCTACAGCCAATGGGAAGACACCAAACCCTTCTTAGCTCCAATCCTGTCTGCTCACCTCTGCCAGAGATAGTTCTGATTTCCTGGCTCCTGATCCACCCTATTCTGTTTTGTGATTCCTGTGTGCTGACTTCTGCGTGTTTTCTGACTACCCTTCTGCCTGCTGCTTTTGTATCTTGCTGCCCGATTCGGAATTGACCTCTCCTACGTTTTCTGATTACGTCCTTGTCTGCCGATTCTGTCCCTGTTCTGCTCTTCCTGGTTTGACCCTGCCTAACGACTACTCTCATCAGACTGCAGCCTTCCACAGGTAGTGATCTCCAGGGCCCTGTGTAATTCCAAATCCCTGTATAGTGGTTAAAGTGTTTTAGGGTTCTGGGGGTCCTGCTTGGTGAGTGGCTTCCCTCTAGTCTGTCCATTACATCCCACCTGAGTCTGTTGATCCAGGCAGGCGTTACAATGGCGTTTTTATGAAAGCGCCATTTTCTGGGGTGGCTGCTGTCTGCAATTCGCAGCAGGGGGGCCCAGAAAGTTTGGGCCAACCTGCGTTGCGGATTACAATTCCCAGCTGCCTAGTTGTACCTGGCTGGACACAAAAAGTGGGCAAAGCCCAACTCATTTTTTTTAAATATTTCATGAAATTCATGAAATAATTAAAAAAGGGCTTCCCTATATTTTTGGTTCCCAGCTGGGTACAAATAGGCGGCTGGTGGTTGGGGGCATCCCGTTACTGCCTGCTGTACCTGGCTAGCAAACAAAAATATGACGAAGCCTACTTCATTTTTTATTTTTAGTTTTTTTGAAAAAAAAAAAAACTTAAAAAAGGGGCTTCCCTGGATTTTCCATTGTTAGTGAAGATAACACCAAGCAGTGGGAGTTAACAGCCAGTAGCTGCTTGGGTTATTCTTATCTAGCAATAGAAAATGCAGCAGTAGCCCATGCATTTTTTTTTTACCCCTAACCAAGGGTTAGGGTTATGTGTTTGGGTTTTTTCTTTTATTTTTTAATGATTTAAAAAAAAGAAAAATACAAAAAAATCGACATGGGCTTTGCCATATTTTTGTATGCCAGCCAGGTAGAGCAGGCACATACGGACTGTCCCCAACCCCCAGCTGCCTATTTGTACTCAGCTGAGAACCAAAAATATAGGTAATCAACTGATGCGGTCACCTGATGATCAGGTGATGCCATCATGTGACCGCATCAGCTGATCCCCGGCAGGTCCTGCAGCGATGGGACGTGTCCCGGGATTCTGCACAGAGGTGAGTATGCTATTTTTTTTTCTTCTGTTCACTTTTGGTTTCGCTTAGCAGCAAATGTACAAAAGAGAGAAGCTGCCGCACATATGCTGCAAAGAGAAAGTGCATGTCACACAGGAGGAGAAACGCAGGATTCTTTCTCCCCTAATACAAAGACAACATTGCTCACAGCAGTGACATGGGAGTCAGAAATGCTTACAGAGGTCATCCCCATGCTGCTCCCATGTCATTTGAGCACTGTTGTTATACAATTGTGACTCGGGTATTCCATAGGCTAACATTGGGCTCGGTGCTTGGGTCGAGCAACCCGAGCATTTCAAAATCATCGAGCACCAGAGCATTTTACTGCTCGCTCATCTCTAATGGCTATATCTAAAAATTCTGATTGTGTCAGAATGGCTGCACCCAGTAATCTAAGTAATAGATCATTAGATTCAGGATCTCTTTGCCTACATCATGCTGCTCTCAGATGAGGTACAAAACCCTGGTGACAGATTCCCTTTAAGCAAATATGCCCAAATCAAATTTTGGAAGATTCACCCAACTCTGTACATTGTTTCCCAAGATAAGTGATGAGAGATGACCTGGAAAAAAAAAATGATTTTGCATAATTGTCAGAAAATGTTGATACTATATTCGGCTACTCAGCAGTTTGTGATGGAAAGTGTTGTGAGGGTTTATACAGCGTTCTAGAATACTGTATATAAGAGCCCAGACCACTGTGTCTAATGTAAAAAAAAACACTTTTATAATACTCACCTAGGGGGCGGACCGGTCCGATGGGATTCGGTGCTCTCGAACCGGTACCTCTTCTCTTCTTGCGATCACCGTCCTTCTGTCTTCGACCTGTGTCATTCACAGAGCGGGCTCCATTATGCTCCTGTGTTGGTGCACTATGATCTGCCCGGGTGAGGCCAGATCAAATCACTGTTATGCGCAGACACAAGAAAAGATCAAAGACCATCTGCGCATGTGCACTACAATACTTTGATCTGCCCTCAGCTGGGAAGATCAAAATGTGCCTGTGCAGGCGCGTAATGGAGGCCTCTCTGTGAATAGACAGGGTCCTGGGCAGGATGATGGTGGTCACACAAGGTAGGAGGCGCCGGACCGGAGAGCAGCGACACTCATAGGACCGGACCGCCCCACAGATGAGTATTATAAAAGTGTTTTTTTACATTATACAGTGCAGCCTGGGCTCTTATATACAGTATTCTGCAATGCTGGACATCTCGCTCCACTCATCTCGCAATATTTTGAAAGAGGAGGAAAGTTAAACACAGACATGTCATAGGTAAAATCTTTTAAAATATATATTATTAATGCTGTACTATATATTGTAGCGTAAAAAAACCTAATTACAAAGTTGACTCTTGAGGTGATAGATATTGATTAAAATATACAATAGATAGACAAATAAATAAATAAATAGATAGATAGATGGATAGATAGATAGATAGAGGGATAGATGGAGAGAGAGATAGATAGATAGAGGGATAGATAGATGGATAGATAGATAGATAGATAGAGGGATAGATGGAGAGAGAGATAGATAGAGGGATAGATAGATGGATAGATAGATAGATAGATAGAGGGATAGATAGATAGATAGATAGATAGAGGGATAGATAGATAGATAGATAGATAGAGGGATAGATAGAGGGATAGATGGAGGGATAAATAGATGGATAGATAGAGGGATAGATAGATAGATAGATAGTGGGATAGATAGAGGGATAGATAGATAGATAGATAGATAGAGGGATAGATAGAGGGATAGATAGATGGATAGATGGATAGATAGATAGATAGAGGGATAGATAGAGGGATAGATAGAGGGATAGATGGAGGGATAGATAGATGGATAGATAGAGGGATAGATGGAGGGATAGATAGATAGATAGATAGAGGGATAGAGAGATAGAGGGATAGATAGAGGGATAGATAGATAGATAGATAGATAGATAGATAGAGGGATAGATAGATAGATAGATAGATAGAGGGATAGATAGAGGGATAGATAGATAGATAGATGGATGGATGGACGGATGGATGGATAGATAGATAGAGGGATAGAGGGATAGATAGATAGATAGATAGAGGGATAGATAGATAGAGGGATAGATAGAGGGATAGATAGATAGATGGATGGATGGATGGATGGATAGACAGATAGATAAATAGAGGGATAGATAGATATATAGATAGATAGATAGATAGATAGAGGGATAGATAGGTAGATACTGTATAATGTATATAGTCCATTATTACTTTACGCTTTCAGCATTTTGTCCTTTCTTCCAGGTCCACCTGGCTCACCTGGGGTGGTGATTGTGGAGGAAATTACGGAAAGTACAGCCACCTTGTCCTGGAGTCCTGGCGCTGACAATCACAGTCCCATCCTCTATTACAATTTACAAGCCCGCAGTCCTTTCTCATTAGGTTGGCAGACGGTGAAGACTGGTGAGCTTTATTTCCTTCCAATAAAAAACAGCTAAAAAGTAGCAAAACAGGAACACAATAAATACAGAAGATTTACCTTGTTTTCCTGTAAGGATTGTGTGGATATGCTGCACGGTGAAGCTGGAATATAATAAGAGAAATATTGAATAAAGCCATAGACATTACATCTATACAAGGTCTTAAGTTCTCATCTCCCTTCCATAACTGTAATACATAGACAAAACTTTTTTTAAGTTATATTATATTTTTTAAGTTGGTATTCTGTATATGTTCAATGTTTTTTTTTAGTTATTTTCCCTTAGTTTCTTGTATATTTTTATTTTGTACATTGTAGAAACATATTCACCTGTTTCTACTTGGAAGTAATCTACACACTGCTGTTGGCAGATCCCTGATTCTCTTATTGTGCCTATTGTGTATATATAATTACCATATTTTTCGTTTTATAAGATGCACCAGATTATAAGACGCACCCCATATTTAGAGAGAAAAAAGGTAAAAAAACAAAAAAGGGGTCTGTCTTATACTCTGGTGGTGTCTTAATAGAGGGGGGGGTGGCAGCGGCGGTGAAGAGGGGGGTCACAGAAGGCAGGGGCAGTGCTAGAGTAGGGTGCTGCGGTGGGGGCCATGCTGGTGTGTGGAACAGGATGGAGAGGCGGGTGTCACAGATGCTCTATCTATATAGATAAATCTAAAAGTATAATTGATATGGCAGCTCTATGCCTTGCAAATTTGCCACAAGAAGTTTTTGCAGACATCGCCAACTGTCATTGTGGCATCAGGGTCTGGGGAAACTTTAGACTCCTGCACTCTGCCTTATAACTTCTCTATTGTCTGTGATCAGCGTAGGGTAACTCAGGCATCCACTCACAGACCCATGGTTCATAGGCAGGCTAGCAAGAGTTAATCTCCTTGGTCACATGCTATGGGAGATCCAGTCACATTCACTCTCCTCCTATATATGCTGGCTGCGCTGTTCTTATGTTGACAGCTATAGCTTGACTATACTGGCCTGGAGAGGTGGATTTATCCAGATTTCCTGGTGGTTGTGATATTATTGTAGTGTGCGGTTGTGGTGTTAACCCTTGTTGTTCTTTTGTTGCTGCATTATTTCTCTAGCTTTTACCTTCAGTTTCTTACTATTTATTCCCATGCAGTGTGACTGAATTTCTGTTATCCCTGTCTGTCTAATCTGTTTTGCCATCACACTCCTGCCCCTTCCTTTGCTGTGGGAAGGAGGGAAACAGATCAGCATTACTCAGGAATATATTAAGGCACAAGACTCCAGCATCTCCATCATCAGGGGTAATCCAGAGGGTAAGGATAGCCTAGGGTCCCCTAGCAGGAGCCCCTTGTCCATCACTATGCTACAGGCACATCATGATAAAATAGCATTCTGTTTGGCACATTTGGAGACAGCTTTTGAAGGTATTCCACTGGGATATTGTTCCAAACATCTTGGAGAACCAACCCCAAATCTGTGAATGTTAACTTGCTCAAATTCTTCCTACTCTTCATGTAATCTCAGACAGCCTGGATGAAGGTGAAACTAGGGTTCTATGGGGCCAAATCATCATTCCAGGACTCCTTGCTCTTATTCTTTACACTGAAGATAGTTCTAAATTACCATGGTTGTATGTTTGGGGTCATTGTCCAGCTGCAGAATAAATCTAGAGTTAAGCAGATGCCTCCCTGATGACATTACGTGACGGAGAAGTATCTGGCTGTATTTCTCATCCTCAACTCTATTTGCTGAATTGCAGCCCTCAATTTACAGGACCCTCCATCGTGCTTCACTATTCCTGCAAACACTCATTATTGTGCAGCTCTCTAGGCCTCTGGCAAACAATCTGATTCTGTTACTATCAAATATTTCAGATATTAACTCCAGCACCTGCTGCCATTTTTGTGCAACTTATCTCCTATGTTTTTGTGCACAATTGGATTGTTTTGCCTTGTATCCATGTTAAAGGCATGATTTCTAGGCCACAAGTACAGTACACCACGATTTGTATCTCACGGTTAGAGATGAGCAGACCCGTGGAAGTTTGGGTTCACTGAATTAGGCCAGACTTTGGTTAAAAGGTAAAGCTGACAGTTAGTGTCCGGTATTATCATGCAGAGAAGGTCCATAGTTATTTGGCCCCTCCCAGCCTAAAATATCAGTCCACAGCCACTCCAGAAGTGACACATTCATTAGATGCTCCTCGGCTTACTTTGGCTTCTCCCAATTGCTCCCATTACTAATCAGTAAATTGGTGAATGAGAGCTTGTTGGGGAGTGTTTACTCAAAAAATCTTTTTTTTTCCTGTTTTTTTTTTTTAAGCGCTATATACTGAATTAGTAATGGGGATGTCTGATAGGCACTTCTCCATTACTAATCTTCGGGCTTGATGCCACTTGTCAATTCACAGCTGACATCAACCCCAAAAGTATTACTTCAATCGCCACTGTACAAGGCAATTGGGAAGAGTTGGGAAAAGCGTCATAATTGGTGCCTCTAATGGATGTATCACTTCTGGGGAGACTGCAGGCTGATATTTTTAGGCTGAAAGGGGCCAAATAACCATAACCCTTCCTAGCTTGATAATATTAAACAGGAGAAAAGAGGAAGCATAAAAAGGCCCAAAAATAGAATAATTACTCAAAATGAAATCCTTTTGTTCAAAGTGCAAAGTTCTTTATTAAGTCCAAGTGTCATTACAAAAGATTAAAAAGTCCATTTACAAAACATTACTTTAAACAAGTACAAAACCGGTGCACAGAAGAGAAACTAGAAAAATCAACCACCAAAACAGCATAGACCCATGGGGGAGGGTCTCTCTCTAAACACCATTATTTACAGAGAGCCCGGTTAAAATTCCAATCTTAATGAATCTAATAGGCTGTCATTAACTCTAAGCACCACCAAGTGGAGCCAGAGAGGAGTGGTCATTCAGGCACAGTGATAATACATTCCAATAAATCGCTATAACAAACCTGGGCTACTTATGCAGTTTAACTTCATAACGGAGGGAAAACTTACCCATAATGGGTCAGCTGAATGGTGATAACGTGCCCCGACGCGCGTTTCGCAGTTGCTTCCTTGGAGGGCTAGCTTGATAATACCAGCCCCCAGCTGTCTGCTTTACCTTGGTATAAAAATAGCAACAAAAAGAGGAATAAATATCCTCCAAAAATTAAGCATTACTTACAGCAAAGAAGGGCTGCAGTTGTACATCGCCCAGGCCAAAAGCTAGTACTCTAGCAGGATGTAGCTAAGCCCCCACTAAGTGGAGGCATCACAGGTGCAGGAGGAGCAAATCACACACACTTCCAAAAAATGTATGAAACCTGAACTTTACTGTTCGAGTTCAGTCATCCCTACCACGGACACTCAGACCGAAAAAAACAAAAACCCTATCAAGTAACATGGCTCAATGTGTTGTACTAATAAAAATCGGACAGTGCACGTCCAATTTATATGCTTGTCTGCATAAGCCCTAAGGCTGACACCAACGAATATCAGTTGCCATACACTGATGTGCAAGAAAAATCATAGATGTCTGAATGAGGCCGTAGCGTAACTGGCCCACGTATTATACAACTCTTTCTTCATATATACATATATACCAGAGTGAACAGGGATTATTTTGTTGTCTTGTCCCCTGTCTCCTGATGATGATACCTGATGGACGTGTTTTCTTATTTTAATTATAACTAATGTTGGGCTTTCTTTAAATGGAAGGATGGATGTAGCCGAGTCAGGAGACACCTCCGGTGCTGCTTAGAGGGAGAAACTAGAGGATTGTCTGTGAACATGAACTAATTTCTCCCATAGGGAACAGGCACAAAAGCATGTCATAGCCAGAGCAATGCTCCTGGGTGCCGCTGTCACCATCCGTGGCATCAAAGTCGAACGCCTCGGCAAGCACAAAGAAGACCTGTAACCACTTTTTCCCCTTTTACGTCAGCACCCCAAAATCTTTCCTGACACCTAATAAAGTGTAGTTAACTTATGCTTTAACCCTTTCTACGTTTTACTACTTTTGCACAAGGAAGATTTCTGTTTTGTGTTACGGCAGGATAGATACAGTAATCGTCCACTTTACACCGCGGGTCATTACGACGGAGCAGATACCAATTATTTATACTTTTTTTTCCCCCCCATAAATCATTGTATATTTATGTTCTATTCATTTTAGATTTCTTTTTCTGTAAACCTTTTTGTTTACTTTTCTTTAGTCCTTTTATTAGATATTACATTGCAATATTCATGTATTGCGACATATTAGGTCTATCAGCATTAGGTCTTGTGAAAATAAATAGTTAATGTCTTCAGTTGTATGCCATGGTATTTTCTTTACTGTGACTACATTGCTACAATTGAGGACTGATCTATTCATATCCCCAGTGCCCACCATAAGAATTTAAAGGGAATCTGTCAGCAGGGTTTTGCTATGTAATCTGTCAGCAGGATTATATAGGGGCATAAAACCTGATTCCAGCAATATCTCACTTAGATCACTGGAAGCAGTAGTTTTCTCTGCTGTAGTTATAGCAGTGCTCTGAATGCTGAACCCTGTATATCCCTGCCCACATCACTGATTGGCAGCTTTCTGTGCATACTGTGCATTTACAGAAATGTGCCAGTCTGGAAAATCTACAAACAGTAGCAATACCACTTGGCACAAGACACCCAGTCTTGTACTGATGATGTCCTGCTTATAAAACAATAATTTAATGGAAACAACATCTCACGGCCTAGTAAGTGACACATAATTCACATAAGGACCTCTGCCCCACATCATGCTGATTTCAAATTACATAACAAAATCCTGCTGACAGATTCCTTGACTTGAGTACTGACTGAGTATTATGCTCACGGGGAGAGTACAGTATTAGTCAACTGGACTGAAGATACTGTTCACTTGCCTGGAGGAGCGAACTGGACCGGCCACCGAGTCTGCACTACTGCCAACAAAGGTGGCAGCAGGTACACACGCTGGTAAGTGGCCGCAGAGGGCAGTCCCTCGGGATCTACGGCACTTCGACAGCTGGCGCCAGACACAATACAGTCTTTGGTTGTAATGACACCAGCAGGTGGAATCGTGGATTCATCTGGTATGGATTGAAGCGGCCGATGAGGATACTTGCAGCAGCGGTTATCATGGTAGATGGTCGGCGTAGATGGTACTAGTAGCAGCAGCAGATTAGGAGTGCACTGAAACACAAATACGAATCAGCAGCAGAAAGAAGCATAATAACAGCAGAAGCAACAGGAGCAATAAAGACCTGAGAACTGGCAATATAACTAACTCGTTGCCCAGGCACCTCCCTTAAAGGGAAAGAGCCTTAAATACCTGAGAAGCACTTCTGGGTTAGGGCGCGCTGGCCTTTTAAGAAAAGGGGCATGGTCACGTGCACACCCTACGGGCATTCCCATGAGGCCTGTGAAATGTGCGCAGTCCAGAGGAGACAGCAGCATGATCTGAGGATGGGGCGCACATAGCAGGACGACCAGGCAGGTGAGAGAACCGACATCCCTGCCGGGGGAGGGGAGCATGTCAGTGTGGGGACACCAATATGGGTGTTACACTGAGTAGAGTGGGCTTAGCTCCTGAGCCTGCTCCATACATACATGCAATGCAAAATTTAAAACTGCATGAACGGCGATTGTTACAGAATGCAGAGTGGGACCTGTTGCACTTTGGGCTATTACTGGCCAGGAACCACCAGTTACTGGTACTGCTGACCATGAACATTTTGTATAGAGTAGACTATAAAGCCACCGACTTTGCATTATTTTGAGGAAGGTTAAAAATAGTGTTGAGCGAGTAGTTCACTATTCGTACTCGATATGCTGTTAGCGAGTACTGTCCGCTACTCGCATACTCGTTACGAGTAGCGGGCGCAATGTAAGTCAATAGGAAATACTCGCTAAGTAGCGAGTAACCCGAAAGCCGTACTATTCGCTACTCGTACAAAAAGTACGGCTTTCGGGTCACTCGCTACTTAGCGAGTATTTCCCATTGACTTACATTTCACCTGTTACTCGCAACGAATCTTTGAGTAGTGGACAGCACTCGCTAACAGCATAGCGAGTACAAATAGTCAACTACTCGCTCAACACTATTTTTAACCTTCCCCAAAATAATGTAAAGCTGGTGTCTTTATAGTCTACTCTATACAAAGTGTTCATGGTCAGCAGTACCAGCAACTGGTGGTTCCTGGCCAGTAATAGCCCAAAGTGCCTATGGGTCTACGAGAAGAGGACAGTACTTGCTAACATCATAGCGAGTACGAATAGCCAACTACTCGCTCAACACTAGTTAAAAACAAAAGCAAGTGATATAATATGTACTGTTCAAGCCTAAATCCACCCCACAGTTACTTAAACCTAAAATCGCATGCAAGTTCATCATTTTCCGTCTTTACCCCCTTTTTTCATTAGTATTTATTTTATAAATCAATTTTTCATCATGGCTCTGATTTACCTTGTGCGATAGAAGTAGGCCACCAAGTAAAAGCAATTTTTTTTCTTTTCTTCATTCATCTTCGATTGTCATCTTGTGGCTAACTTAATGAGAATGAATTGCTCAAGCACGGCTTACTACCAGCGCCCAGAAGAAAATTAATTGCATAACCTCCATACTGGATCTCCAGCTACAATTCTTCCCTGTCTTTTGATAGGATACAATAGCAGATGGTTAACAAGAATCCCCTGTAGGGATATAGAGAAATGGAGCTGGTATGGCTATTTTTCATTTTTTTTTTTTTAAAAAAACGTGCATCGGAAGACATGCATCATTATAGAAGAAATCTCAACGTATCATTAGAATATAGCTTCGAAGAGCGTACGATAAGCAAACGAACTGCTTACCTAATCGCAGCTACATTACGGCAGCGAAAATTGCAAAGCCCGTGTCTAATTGGCAGTCACGCTTTATTATGTGGAAGCCGGTGTATTTAATAGGATGCCGCGTGTATAACAATGACATCTGTGAATCTCAAAGCCTTCAAGGATTTCGGCTTTCATCATTTCAAATGAGGGCCAGGAAAACCTTGATCTGTCTGTGGACAACCGATGTAAATGTAGGTCAGGTCCTATTTATAGAAAACTTTGAATTATGAACTGGGATCGGGGGGAAAGGAAAGAATTCTCCCTTCTATTCAGGATTCCAATTTGTTTGGAAAGTCGAAAGGTGAACTGGAACATATTGTATGCAGCTCATCAAAAATGACAGGAAAGAAGGAGTTAATTGCCAATTATTGCCTTTATTGGAAAAAAGAAAGGGCTTTTAGGGGATGTTTGTTTTTTCAAAAGACAATCTAATTATTTATATATAAATATATTGTGCCGGTATGTATCACAGAAGTTATATCCGTTTTGGTACTTATGAGAAAAATACTCGTGAACACCATACAATTCTGCGTGTGGGTGTGGATTTTGTCCAGTCCCCACACATCACAAAAACTCAAAGGCAAATTAGAGAAAAGAGGACAAGAGTTTTTAAAGTGCAAAAATAGTGCAAAATGTATTAACAAAGCAGGTGAACATCCTATTGATTAAAATCATAATAAAATTTGCGCCCAACGTACATTTATATCGAAATGTGCGTTGGGCGTTTCCGGAAGTTCCTGACCCAGTGACCGACCTCAGCGATTATTCCATCTTGCAGTGATTGCATACCCCATTTCAGCACTTCTCTTTGGTATGCTCTTAACCCACTGTGGGATCTTATGCTCTTTGCAAGCACCCTCCAATATGGAGATGTGACATGATGAAAATGTATGTCAGTTTATAGAGTGCCTGTATAAAAGGACATGTGGGGGTTTGTCATATGTATTGACACAACTGATATGTTGAAATTATATTGATTGCCTTACATGTCCCTGTATAGCATACCTTTTGTATTATATTAGCTTTAATTGATACATAGTTATCAGTGAGGTATGGTCCTGGTAATTTTAATATGATTTTAATAAATAGTATGTTCACGTGCTTTGTTAATAAATTTTATACTTTTTTTGCACTTTAAAAACTCTTTTCCTCCGTTCTGGTACTTGTAGTATCACGAATCTTGTAAGTTAGGGCGTATCAGGGCCAGATTTGAAGGTTAGCTGGAGAGATGGGCAGGTCTAGATCCACATACCTCCACCCATGGGTGTGTCTCATCTGTTAAGATGGAGACTGTTTGTTTGCCACATGGTCAGTGAAGGGAGATTGTGATGTCTACAGGAAGGAATCATATGAGAGAAGAGAGCATTTGCTTGTCCTGATCCGAGACCGTGTATACAGTGTAATGAGGGATAGGATGGTACAGGGCTCCTAAGCTGACCCTACGACTAGGGACCCTAAGCTG
This sequence comes from Anomaloglossus baeobatrachus, assembly GCF_048569485.1. NCBI lineage: Eukaryota > Metazoa > Chordata > Amphibia > Anura > Aromobatidae > Anomaloglossus > Anomaloglossus baeobatrachus. The sequence goes on along the minus strand of NC_134354.1, from coordinate 752,466,009 downwards.
TCCCTTATCCCGATGGTAGACTTAGGAGTACTTTGCACACTGCGACATCGCTAGCCGATGCTAGCGATGCCGAGCGCGATAGTACCCGTCCCCGTCGCACATGCGATATCTTGTGATAGCTGCTGTAGCGAACATTATCGCTACGGCAGCTTCACACGCACTTACCTGCCCTGCGACGTCGCTCTGGCCGGTGACCCACCTCCTTCCTAAGGGGGCGGGTCGTGTGGCGTCACAGCGACGTCACACAGCAGGCGGCCAATAGAAGCGGAGGGGCGGAGATGAGCGGGACGTAAACATCCCGCCCACCTCCTTCCTTCCGCATTGGCGGTGGAGGCAGGTAAGGAGATGTTCCTCGCTCCTGCGGCTTCACACACAGCGATGTGTGCTGCCGCAGGAACGAGGAACAACATCGTATCTCCTATTGGTGCGACATTATGAAAATGTGCGACGCTACACAGATCACCGATTTACGATGCTTTTGCGATCGTTTATCGGTGCATCTAGGCTTTAAATGTTGTGACATCGTTATTGGCGCTGGATGTGCGTCACTTTCAATTTGACCCCGGCGATATTGCAGTAGCGATGTCGCAACGTGCAAAGTACCCTTTAGTGGTAATAAGGGTCAAGCTTCCACCGTATCTGTCTCCTGTTTAGGCCCTAACAACTGTGTCCCCACCATCCAGTGGATAGACCCGGACAGAGCCAAACAACCCACCAACACAGATCAACAGACAGAAGTAATACAAAAACCTCACACACACCAAAACCTACACCAGGAACAATCAAGGAAATGGATTATTGACAAAAACACTCAACTAGCACAAACTACTGCAGACAGCACCGCAGTAACCACCACATCCTCTTTGCTTCCAGGCTAGCTCCCAATTGGACAGAATAACCAGCACAATACCCTGGAAGCAGAGGGCTTATATCCCGGACAGAAGTGATTAAGTGCTGACAACTGAGCAAGTCTGCTGCTGTACTAGTGAAAGAATTAACCCTTAATGTGCCAGAAGAGAAAAACTACATTTAAAATGCATGGTCCAGATGGTAAATCAGAAAGCTGACCCTGAGTCTGACCTTATACACGTCATATAGAAGTTGTGATGCCTCTTGAAGGGATCCTCTGTAGGAAAAATAGGGTTTGCTTCTTCCTACGGGAGTCAGTATATGGAGGTTTGCTGTACCTCCAGAAGGTAGCTCTGGAGAGGGGTGTGTATGTAGCGCCCCTGAACTAATCAGGGCACTACTAGGTACTGCATCCTGTCATAGATGCAGGGCCTACCCCCAGGGACCTGGAAGACCAGTGCCGGTACCATCAAACACATAACATCCTCAATTCCCTCTCCCAATCATTGGTGACTGACTAGTTGGGGACCTAATGGATGGCCACCTAGGGGTGGATCCTATCCAGTCCACTAGCTGACAACCAGGGGGGAGGAGTGAGACAGTAGGTCAGTCAGTAGTGACAGTAATAGGGGACATATGTGTCTCGAGATGGCGTCGTGTAGCAGTGACCTGACTGGTACAGGAGAGTGGTTGCCAAGGAGGGTACGATGAGGTACCCCTGGAACCAAACCACCGACGGGGCACAGGGCCCTGGGTTAGGTAAACACTTCAAGCTGCCTGACAAATACCTGCACAGTGAGGGGACCATCCAGGACCTCACTGACCCAAGAAGCTTATGTGTGAGGTAATAAGATGTCGGTGGGGAGACGGATAGAGAGAGACAGAAAGAGACAGACAGGGAAAGAGACAGAGAAAGAGAGACAGAGAGTCAAAGACACAGACAGAGGCAGACAGACACAGACATACAGGGAAAGAGACAGGGAAAGAGAGAGACAGACAGAGAGAGACAGACAGACACATAGATAGAGACAAAAACAGAGATAGAGAGAGACAGAGAGATAGAGAGAGACTGAGACAGAGACAGACAGAGACAGAGACAGACACAAAGATAGAGACAGACAGAGAGACTGATACAGAGACAAACAGAGAGACTGATATAGACAGACAGACAGACAGAGACTGGGAGAGAGACAGAGAGACAGTTATTATTCCGGGCAACGCCCAGGTACTACAGCTAGTTGGTAATAATGATCATCTTTTTCATATGTAGTTGAAACACAGTTATTAAATGAAACAGAATGAGTTGTGTCGGAAGCTTAAAACACTGAACGTGTCTCCGTGCAGCGTACACCCGTGGCCGTGATTCTGCACGGAGACAAGTCAGTTTTTTTCTGGCATCACTGATGACCAACGGACCACGCAGTGGTGTGATCTGTGTGTGATCCATAAAACACGTACCAGAAAATCACGGACATATTAAATATTAAATATTTTCAACTTACCTTGCCTGCGATTCGCTCTGCAGCCTCCGCTCTCTGCAGCTCCTGCCTGGCTCATGAATATTCATGAGAGCAGGAATAGCCGACCCGGAAGTAGCTGCTGAGAGCGGTGGGCGGGCGCTGGAGAATTGAGGAGTTCAGCACCATGGACAGCAGTAGTGAAGGCAGGTGAGTAATGTCCATATGCAGCACGGATCACGGATTGCACATGAACAACCCACGTGTGCCGTGAATCACGGAACACGGAGGGACATGTGCGTGTTTTACATGTCAGTGAAGAACGTCAGTGTTTTTCACTGACGTGTGAAACGGGCCTTAGGCCCGTTTCACACGTCAGTGAAAAACACAGACGTTTTTCACTGGCGTGTAAAACACGCACATGTCCCTGCGTGTGCCGAAAATCACGGCACACGTGGGTTGTCTAAGTGCAATCCGGGCTCCGTTCTCCGTGGCCCGTGATTGCACTTAGAAATCAACTCACCTGCGCCCGCTCCCGCTGTCCATGGTGCTGATCGCTCCCGCGATGCAGCATCCGGCCGCCGCTGACCCCCGCAGCAGCTGCTTCCGGGTCGGCTGTGTCGCGCATAATGAATATGCGCGACAGTAATCAGCCGGCTTAGAAGCAGCAGGCTGCACGGGCTGCAGAGGACATCGCTGGACGCCGGGTGAGTAAAAATGTTTATTATTTTAAATGCACGTTTTTTCTGGCACGTGTTTCACGGACCACACCACTGCGTGGTCCGTGGGACATCAGTGATGCCAGAAAAAAATGGACATGTCTCCGTGCGGCAATCACGCACACGCGGGTACGCCGCACGGAGACGCGTGCAGTGAAAAATCACTGACGTGTGAGCAGACCCATTCATTATAATGGCTCTGCGTATGTCCGTGATTCTGGTACGTTTAAAAAAAAGCACAAACGTACCAGAATCACTGACGTGTGAAAGGGGCCTTAGGAAGAGTTTATAGCAATCTCCTTTTTTATCAGAGGCAGGCTTACCATGACAGGCAAGACTTTGTACACAGCTGATAACACAATATTCACCACTCACAATAACAACTATGTTTGCGCCCTTCTTGTCACAATGCTCTCTGCACATGCTCAATAGATGCTTCAGTGCGAAAGATTACAAACTGTTGTAAGGTATAATTTAATAAAGCCCTAGTAACTGTGATTCTAAACAGTATGAGCAGTATGAAGAAAAGGGTAGTCAGACAAGCCGTGATCATAAGCCAGTAGGTAACACATAAGGTTCAGGGAGCAGACAGAGATGTGGTCAGGAAGAGGTCTGAGGTCAGAAGCCGGGAGGTATCGTATAAGGTTCAGGGAGAAGACAGAGACGTGGTCAGGAAGAGGTCCAAGGTCAGAACACATATTGTACACCAGACAGGAGCCAAGAACACACTGAGCAAACAGGAAGTACAACTGGTGTAGTTCAGACAGAGCAAGCCCAGTAAAGAAATAGAGCAACCACCAGGAAGGAGGCGCATCTTTGAAGGCACCTCCCAAAACCAGCATGGACCCTGGTGCTGAAAGACAACCTGTCAGCAAGTCCACAAGACACATAGCAGAACATTTTCAAATGCAAAATGCAGAACCATGACAATAACCAATGTAAACATTGCAAGATCTCTATTTTTTATCTTTAATACAGATTTTTATGTGTAAAAAAAAAAGAAGAAAAACAAAAACAATTCCAATTTAAAAAAAATAAATAAATAAAAAAATACATATAATACAAAAACCTGATTTAAACCATATGTGATAGCTTGTTCTTTTTAAGGGTGAAATTCCCTTTAAAACAAGACAGTAGTATGATTGCACCTCTCAACAGGTGCTACTCAAGTGTTTCATTACTTGACTTCTTCTGCCAGGAAATATTGTGCCTTCAAAGCTTTAAGAGGCTTTTCAGAAGTATCTGATACCTAGATACATAAGTAAACGTTTTATCTCCTAAGCCTGACCTACATAATCTACACATCTATAGCAGTGTACCTCCTAAGATGTGTGATGTGGGAAATATACAGGTAAAAATGTAAAGACAGAAAGAAAAAGTTATTCCAAAAAGCAAATTCAGCAATTGTATGAAGTCTTTCTTATATATTTATAAATCATTTTTGTTTTAGACTTTTCCTTCATTACTGGAAAAGATATTCTGACAGCAACTACTGGCAACCATGGTGCTATTTTACGTCATCTGATGTTACTGACACCACCAATTGTGTCGTGAGACATTACGGGTCTCACGCTCCTCACTCCATGACCCCGCAAGAGCAGTGTTGAGCGGTAACGTTACCACTCATCATTGCTCACCAGAGTTGCCGAGTATCGCAGAGCGCAGCCTGATTGGGAGTGACCTATGAAGCGTTGTACTCAGAACAAGGCTCCATAGGTTGTACTAAAGAATTGGTGGATGTCGTGGGAATACCATGGGCTCTGTCAGAGCTGCGGAAATTATTTTTTTAATAATAAATTATGAACGTGTTACGAGGGGACCGGCAGATTAGGACCAGAGGGTATATATTCCAATCGTCAGTAGGGGCCCACCGTGCTCCAGATGGCAATGGAGCTGCTGGCACCCTGTGGGTTAGGTGGAGACTATAGAGCTGATGACTCAGAGATAAACCAGGAGACCTGGGAACCAGTCACGTGTGTAGGGACACGTGAAACCGGACGACAACCCAGTTAGCGTTTCGGTGGAGCGGGCGCTACCCCGACCACGTGTGTAGGGAACACGTCAGGCTGGATTGTAATCAGTTAGCGTTGACTGAGAAGACCGCCGCGACAGCACCCTGTTGGCCACATGTGTAAGACACGTCAGGCCGAGCGGTCCTCCGATTAGCGTTTCTGGTCACCAGTTGACTAGCAACGTGTGTGAAGGACACGTCAGACCAGGTAGTCACACCAGTAGCATTTGACTGGGGAGCCGAGGAGGGAAATAGGGTTCACACACCCAATCCAGGAACACCCTGCTAACTCCACAGGGGTTCTGGGATACGCTGTCCGTGCACGTAGAGGGCACAACTGGACAGGTGGCGCAGCAGGTATGCTGTCCGTGTGTGTAGAGGGCACTCTCGGACAGGTGACGCAGCAGGTATGTTGTCCGTGTGCGTAGAGGACACAACCGGACAAGTAACGCAGCAGCCGCAGCCCCGTTAACGCCACTGGACTGCTATAGCACAACTGGAACGGAAGCAAGGAAGCACGGCGCCTGACCCTGATGTGCTGAGCCACGAATCTTGGCGTGACAGGTACCGTTTGCCTAGCCCTACCTACCGCTTCCAACAAAGCTTATGCCACCATGAACTCTAAGTGAAGACTGCGCACCTCCATGTTGTCTCCAGCCCCTTTTATAACCTGGGCTACGAGTACTGAGCACCCAAGCATGGTAGTGCTCGCTCATCACTAGTTACGAGTACTGAGCAACCGAGCATGGTAGTGCTCACTTATCACTAGTTACGAATACCGAGCACCCAAGCATGGTAGTGCTCGCTCATCACTAGTGGACACATCTTTACCTATCACCAATGGTGCCATTTCTACAAGAAGAAATATGATGACTAATATTCGTTTGATGTAGTTGTGGCATCCCTGAGGCTTCAGTCGCCACAGGGTATTGCATCTCTCTTAAGATGTAGTAATCATCCCAGGTAAGGAGAGGTTAATCACTGGTGTTTCTCACATTCACACACTACAAACAGTTAGGTGCTTTCCCACCAGGGGGATGGCCTGGGGTAGACAGGGGGTTGGCCATTATGAGACATGGGACTTTCCCGGTCACTAGGACAACCACTTGGGGGGCGGGCACCACTTGGGGAAAAGGGAGGGAGCATCTTCACACATAGTCAGTCAACCCAGGGCACAGCTTGGGGTGAGAGGCACAACTGGGACCTCGGTCCAATCTTCTTCTACCTCACACTTCTGGAAGCACCATAGGACCCGCGGCTTCGAGCAGATAGCTCAGCCCGGGTTCTTTACAGCTACACGCGATTCCAGCATCTGCGGTGAGTGCAGGAAACACCCGCTGCACGTTCCATATTCCACATACACCGGGATAGGAGGGACCCCGACCAGAAAGGACTCACAGTGGGAACACCGGCGGTGACCTTGAATTGCTCGGGATTGGCTGGAGCCAATCACGGCAGTGACCAGTATCTCCCGGGTACACCAGGACTGTGAGTAAAGAAAACCTTGAACTCGCAGAGACTGTGTCCACCTGTCCTTGCCGGCGCCAGTGCCCCGCGCTTCGGTGCCCGCTATTACTACTCCCCTCATCATCCTCCCCGGGGCCCGCTCCACCTGTGGGGAGCAGAAATATCTTAGTTGCTACTACCATCAGCCCCGGAAGACAGCGACAGCAGCGGCTGCTAATTCCCTGGCCGCATACTGCAGGTGACGTCACGAAATCAAACCTCCATTATCACCCCCCCTTCTTTATTGTACACCTCGGGGCCACGAAACCAGGCAGAAGGGCCGCCCCGTGACATCCCCAGACCCGACATCACCGGCCCGGCGACGAGTATTTCACCCCCTGCCCTCTGGGTGCTACATAGTCAGCAGTAGTTTTCCAGAGATAACTGCACGCAAATGATAAAAATAATAATCAATTTGGTGACTGTGAAATATTACAATTATTTTACATATTTTCGAAGTTTTGAGATGTGACTTTGGCCTCCAGACTTGTACGCACATTGTATTTTTTGTGTAAGTAAGCGATTCACCAGCACAGAGTTTTCCAAAGCCGTGAAATATTTGTTGCTCCGCCGCTTGCACGATGTTTACAGTGAAGGGTAAAGTTCCTGATCTCTACCATACTTTTTATCGCTACCTGAAGCAGTAAATTGCCTATGTATCAACACTTTCAAAATTGGATCACAAGCCCAAATGCCTCCAGCCATCAGGCTCTTAAAGAAAAGGAATAATGTTAGGTTCATGGAACCCGAAAGGCTTTTTATAAATAACAAAAAAAGGAAAATGACTGCGGCGCTTTCTCACTTTTATAGCTAAAACTAATATAATCTGTCTGAAATGTAATAACATATTGTATAAAACAAAATGTATTAAAAGCACCTCACTCCACGGCCCCGCTAAGCTGTAGTCAGCTGTTTACGGCTTCCAATATTAAAGGCATATTTTACAGGTTGGGAATACTTTCGTGAATTTATTTGTAATACTTTTTTTCTATATACTTTTGGAAAACCTCAGAGTATTGCCTTTTGCAAATGAAAATGTCCTTTTTTAATCTTAAAAGGGGATTGGAAATACCTTTGGGCCCTCCCTAAAGTCAAACAATAGATTTGTAGGACCTTGGGCTAGCAGCCAAACCAGAAGTCCATGGTTGCCGGACCAAAGCCATGTGAACCTCCTACCTACCGACAACCACTTCTGGTCAGTAGGCCTGCAGTGACATCAATGGTGCGGGCTTATTTATGTACAATTTTACGCTAGACCTAATTATCAGATGAAGCACCAGGGATGCCGCCAGGCACGAGGAGGTCCACAGGGTTCTGGTCTAACAGTCATGAACTACCGATGTGTCTACTGGACAAGGGTCCTACTAGTCTTTTTGTTTGACTCTAGGGAGGACCCAAAGGAATTTCCAATAACCTTTAAAGATTATAAAATGACATTTTAATTTTCAAATGCAAACACTCCGAGGTTTTCCAAAAGTACAGAACAAAGTATTCAAAACCTGTCAAATATTCCTTTAGTATTGGAAACTACAGTAAAAGCAGTTAACTACAGCTCAGCAAAACCGTTGTCACAATGTGAACATAAGGAAGCGAGGGACAGGGGCTCCTATGCTTTCCCTCACACTAGGGATCCCTAAGCTATCCCTAACCTCAGGGTTACCCCTAATAGTGGAGATGCCTGAGTCACATGCCTGGCTATGCTCCCGACTAGAACTGATTTGATTTCCCCTCCCACTAGGGAAGGAAGGGGCAGGAGAGATGGAAACACAGATAAAGACAGACAAGGAAAACCAAAACTCTGACAAACTGCAGACTCACAGGAACTAACAATGAGAAACTCAGGAGAAAAGCAAGAATAGGAAGGTAGCAACAAAAAGACAACAAGGGTTAACTCCACAACCACACACAACAACAAGTACTACAACCCCCAGTTAGTATGGATCACAAGACCACACTGGACCAGCTAAGATAAACTATAGCTGGCAGTAATGGAAATGTCCAGGCAGCATATATAGGAGAGGAGCAGATGTAATTGGCTCCCCCACAACATGTGATCAAAGGAGACTCACAAGCAGACCAGCAGAGATTAACTCTTACTAGCCTGCTTATGAACTACGAATCTGTTTGTTGACGCCTCAGTCAGCCTGCGCTGATTGCAGACATCAGAGAGGTTATCAGGCGGAGCGTCAGAATCAGTGGTCTGAACAGATCCTGACAATGCCATAAAAGTCAGCGATGTTAGTAAAACCCTCCATGTGATAGCCATGGAGTGCGGTGCCTTTAATACATTTTGTGTTACACTATATGTTGTTATATTTCAGGCAGATTATATTAGTTTCAACAATAAAAGTGAGAAAGCGCTGCAGTTGTTTTTATATATATATATATATATATATATATATATATATATATATATATATATATATATATATATATAATGTTGTGTGTATATTATAAATCCTTTCGGTTTCTGTCTAGTCCCCACAAAAATAAGTTTATTAGGATGTCTTGCTCCCGGGACCGAAGCAATCAGCTACGATCTGCAGGGAACCGATAACACATAGTGCTCACTTTTACTGCAGCACCCCCGCAGGGGACATGAAGAATTACAGCATTCCATTTGATATAAATAGAACATGCTGCGTCAGTCCACATGGCAGAATTTTCTTTTTCTTCGAGCGATCTGTAACTTACTTGTCTGTGTTTTGTGGTTTCAGAAAATCAGTGTTTGATCAGCAGGAGATTATTTCCACAGAACTAGGTGTCTAGTGCTTTCTAGTTAACTTATTTTGCATAACCCCACCACTGATTAGCAGCTTTCTGTCAATATACAATGTACACAGAAAGCTTCTTATCAGTGTTGTGTATATTTTTACTGTAGTTACATGGTGGATGGCATTTTATGTCAGTTTGTGATGTGATGTCCTCTTTATTTAACAGTTCCTGACATAATAAGTGGAGACATGGAGTCGGCCATGGCGGTGGATCTGAATCCTTGGGTGGAATATGAGTTTCGAGTGGTAGCCACTAATAACATTGGCACCGGAGATCCCAGCATCCCATCTCGAGTCATCAGAACCAGTGAAGCAGGTAATGTAACCCAGACTTTATCCTAGATAATGAATGAGTAAAGATATCTAATTATGCAGCTTGTGTCTATACATGTGACTGTAATGAGTCCGACGCTCCATTTCGAGTATGATAAATCAATCCTAAAAATTATTCTGTATTTGATTATATGGGGCACAATTTACTCATCCCAATTTTTCCAAATTGGAAATGCTTTTTAATTACCTTTTCTATTCTTGAATCTTTGGATGTTTAGGGCTGAAGTTAGATGAGGGCATCCAGAACATGTGGGTGTCGGACTATGTACATGGACAATGGAAAACATACTTACCGACTCTCCTCATGGCTGTAACTGCTCTTGCGGCTGTACTTCCGCTACCGCTAATTATCCTGGCCACTGGTATCTTTGATTGGCTACTGACAGATCCCACCCCCAAACAGCGTCTGTGATTGGTTGGAATCACAGACCCTGTGTAGGGGTCTAATGTGGTATAAAATAAATAAATAAATAAAACAATTGGCATTGGATACCCCATCTATTGATACCAGCACAGGTAAAGCCCACAGCAACAGTCTGCAGCCCCCAGCCATGCGTTTATCTTGGATGTGTATCAAAATAAGAAGAAGCACTCTTTGTTAAATTATTTAAATAATATTAAAAAACAGCGTACGGTCCACCCCAATTTGATACCCAGTCACACCTGATCTAATAGTATGGGCGTCACCTAATAGGCTGTGTTATCTGCATGTGTGAACAGCGCTCTATACAAGCCACTAGTGTGCAGTTTTATCATCTAGCAATCGCCCCCCTCCATTCCATGGAGGTGTGTGATTTGCTTCTCCTGCACCTGTGATGCTTCCACTTTAGTGGGGGTTTAGCTGTATCCTGGTAGAGCACTAGTTTTTGGCCTGGGCGATGTACACACTGCAGCCCAACTTTCTGTGAGTAATACTTAATTTTTGGAGGATATTATCCTTTTTTTGTTGCTATTTTTATTTCCAGTCACGATAAAGCCCAACAGCTGGGGGCTGGTATTCTCAGCCTGGGGAGTCCCATAGATATTGAGCCACCTCAGCCTAAAAATAGCAGCCTGAAACCGCCAAAGATTGCCACATTCCTTAGATTGCCACAATCCAACCCAACCAATCACAGATGCTGTCTGAGGGCGCAGTCTGACTGCAGCCGATCAGAGATACCAGTGGTCGTTAAAAGCAGTGACTATGGATGAGGGATAATGAGCGGTCCCGGAAGTATAGCCGCAGGAACAGTTACAGCAGCGGGGAGACTCGTTAACTATGTCGTGCTTTAACCCTTTTGCTTCACTTTTTTACAATGATGTCCCTGGCCAATAACAGCCATGCCAATACTTGACATTGCTGTAATAGGGACGGGAGTGTGTTTTCTGCAAATGAACAGTTACCAAAGATTGACAACTTTTGCGCAAAGTGTTCATATAGCTGAGCCCGAACAAACCAACCAAGGTTTGTACTGAATCTGAAATTGGTGAATGCAAACCAAACAGATTTGCTCATCTCTAGTCATGATAGCATATGGATTAGTCAGCACCAGAGATGCCGAAGAGCTCTGAAGAAGGATAGACCTTACATGACATATTATGCCTTATCTATGATGTCATGACATGAGGCTTAGGGGCACTTTGCACACTACGACATCGCAGCTGCAATGTCGGTGGGGTTAAATCAAAAGTGACGCACATCCGGCGTCACAGTTGATATCGTATGTAAATCCTTTTTGATACGATTAAGGAGCGCAAAAACATCCAAATTGTATCATCGGTGTAGCGATCATTTCAATAATTTCGGAAGGACCGATGTTACGATGTTGTTTCTCGTTCCAGCGGCAGCACACATCGCTGTGTGTGAAGCCGCAGGAGCGAGGAACATCACCTTACCTGCGTCCTGCGGCTCACGCTGGCTATGCGGAAGGACGGAGGTGGGCAGGATGTTTACGACCCGCTCAGCTCCGCCCCTCCGCTTCTATTGGCCGCCTGCCGTGTGACGTCGCTATGACGCTGCACGACCCGCCCCCTTAATAAGGAGGCGGTTCGCCGGCCAGAGCGACTTCGCACGGCAGGTGAGTGCATGTGAAGCTGCCGTAGCGATAATGTTCGCTACGGCAGCTATCACCATGATATCGCAGCTGCGACGGGGGCGGGGACTATCGCGCTCGGCATCACAGCATCGGCTTGCGATGTCATAGTGTGCAAAGTGCCCCTTAGTCAGCGTCAGAGAGACCAAAGAGCCTTAATGAGTGATGGAAGATGGAGGGAGCAGTGCGGCAGTAAGTGAGGGCCAGAAAGTGGTATTATATTTTTTTTTATTCTTTTTTTTAACACGACTCAGTACCTAAAATAAATGCAGCAAATTGTCCACCATTTTGTTAGATTTGAGGTAATCAAATTTTATTTATTTTTTGTTAAACTAGAAGCAAATTCAATTTTTTTAGAATCGACATGCCCATCAAAAATAAGGATACATTGGAATCGTATGGGATCCGCCTCTCTGAACCCCCTGCAATCAGATGTGATCTGTAGGGATGCTGGGGAGTGAGTGTTCAATTTCCCTACAGCGCCATCCTGGGAGGAAATGAAGAATTACATTATGTCCATGCATGTCAATGGGATGCCTATGGAGACCAGATCAGGTCGGGTCCTCCAGACGAGAGACTTTTCCACCACTGTCCAAGTGATGTGGATCCTAAACTTCTGTCCTCCTCTGTACCCTGAAAGATTACTGGAAAGTGGCTTGTAATATTCCAAGATCCTAAATCTCCTGATGTAAGACAATAGTGAGGATTGCTCTGTATTATTAGACGTCTCCGGCTTGGCTGTGGGATGAACGCTTTACTTCTTGCATGTTCTGGCGCTCCGCGCCGGGTGATTACTTCCGTGCTTCATCCTGCAGGCACTAACCTCTTCTGGAAGTGAGAGATAATAGCAATAACCATATGGGAAGCATACAACATTAACATGCACTGGTGAAATGGATGCAGAGTAAGGGATCCACGAGGAATCTTAATTGCTGTTACCAAAGTCAATATGCAATTTATTTTCCCCTTCTCAGACATAGACGTAATTGCCAAATGTTTTACTGGGGATGTGATTGCCTTTCCACGGGTCAATATAACTATAGCAGGAGTATTCCAGCAGCTTACAATTCAATAAAGATTCATCTCCGCGGCCTCACTCCCCTCAACGTCTTCTTCTTCCCTTTATGTAAGTACAAGTGCCCTTCACAAAAACAGCATCATGTGCATGGAGGAGAGCGTGAAAACACAATGTGATGGAGGCAGCGAGGTCAGGTCTGCTTTATAGACGGCAACCTGTGAAGATGGCAGAAAGATGGGGGAATCCTGCATCAGCCGAAGGGAAAAAAGGGAGAATAATAGAAAACTGCCAACAACACACACAAACAAAGCAACAACACAAGGGACAATCCGGATGGATGGATGAATAGATAGATAAATGGATGGATGGATGCATAATAATAATAATTATTATTATTATTATTATTATTATTATTATTATTATTATTATTATTAATGGATGGATGGATGGATGGATGGACAGATGGATGGATGAATAGATGTATGGCTGAATGGATGGATGGATAGATAAATGGATAGATAGATGGATAGATAGATAAATAGATGGATGGATGGATAGATAGATAGATAGATAGATAGATAGATAGATAGATAGATAGATAGATAGATAAATGGATGGATAATAATAATAATAATTATTATTATTATTATAAATGGATGGATGTATGGCTAGATAGAGGGGTAGATGGATAGATGGATAGATAGATAGATGGATAGATAGATGGATAGATAGATGGATAGATAAATGGATAGATAGATAGATGGATAGATAATGGATGGATAGATGGATAGATAGATAGATAGATGGATAGATGGATAGATAAATGGATAGATAGATAGAGGGATAGATGGAGGGATAGATGGATGGATAGATGGATGAATAGATAGATAAATGGATGGATGGATGGATAATAATAATTATTATTATAAATGGATAGATGGATAGATAGATAGATAGATAGAGGGATAGATAGATAATTCATGGATAGATAGATAGATAGATAGATAGATAGAGGGATGGATGGATAGAGGGATGGATGGATAGAGGGATAGATAGATAGAGGGATAGATAGATAATTCATGGATAGATAGATAGATAGATAGATAGAGGGATGGATGGATAGAGGGATGGATGGATAGAGGGATGGATGGATAGAGGGATGGATGGATAGAGGGATGGATGGATAGAGGGATGGATGGATAGATAGAGGGATAGATAGATAGAGGGATAGATAGATAATGGATGGATAGATAGAGGGATGGATGGAGAGAGGGATGGATAGATGGATAGATAGATAGATAGAGGGATAGATAGATAATGGATGGATAGATAGAGGGATGAATGGCGAGAGGGATGGATAGATATAGAGGGATAGATAGATAATGGATAGATAGATATAGGGATGGATGGATAGATAGATAGATAGAGGGATAGATAGATAATGGATGGATAGATAGATAAAGGGATGGATGGAGAGAGGGATGGATGGATGGATAGATAGATAGATAGATAGAGGGATAGATAGATAGAGGGATAGATAGATAGAGGGATAGATAGAGGGATAGATAGATAGATAGAGGGATAGATAGATAGATAGAGGGATAGATAGAGGGATAGATAGATAGATAGATAGATAGATAGATAGAGGAATAGATAGATAGAGGGATAGATAGATAGATAAATAGATATAGATAGATAGATAGATAGATAGATAGAGGGATAGATAGATAGAGGGATGATAGATAGATAGATAGAGGGATAGATAGAGGGATAGATAGATAGAGGGATGATAGATAGATAGATAGAGGGATAGATAGATAGATAGAGGGATAGATAGATAGAGGGATGATAGATAGATAGATAGAGGGATAGATAGATAGAGGAATAGATAGATAGATAGATAGATAAATAGATATAGATAGATAGATAGAGGGATAGATAGATAGATAGATAGATAGATAGATAGAGGGATAGATAGATAGATAGATAGAGGGATAGATAGAGGGATGATAGATAGATAGATAGAGGGATAGATAGAGGAATAGATAGATAGAGGGATAGATAGATAGATAGATAAATAGATATAGATAGATAGATAGATAGATAGAGGGATAGATCGAGGGATAGATAGATAGAGGGATAGATAGAGGGATAGATAGAGGGATAGATGGATAAATAGATAGATATAGATAGATAGACAGACATATAGCTAATTTAGAAATAAAATGGAACAGCACATAAAAAATAAAAATGGGTTGCAAAGCCCTCAAAAAACCAATACCCAGTGGTAGATGAAATAATGAGTAAATCAGAAGGCAGCACTCCAATACTTGCAGTGGATTTTATTAGCCCATGTGGCGTGGCAACGTTTTGGTTACACAGAATATTTTTCAAGCAACAAGTGGAAGCAATTAAGAAGTATATATACCAGTGTTACATTGTTAAGTGACTACAATCTCATTAATCTAAATAGCATATACATACAATCACATATTCAGTGCAAAATATCTATTACAATTAATTTAAAATGGAATCCATCAAAGATAATGTGTTATAAACAGATATACAATGTGCCATACATACATAATGTGCAAAGGTGCATTAATCATTTCATATAAGTACAGGTGTTCTATATAATTGGAACAATGACTCACCTGGTATTGCAATAATAGCAGGAAACCCTTGTACGCATGTATGCACTAGTCCAGGTTAACCGGCCAATATGGTAACTGTAGGTTCATTCAGCAATATAGCACATGCGCATGTACGATCCACGTCATGTGGGTGTCATTTTGGAGCAGGGAAACATTTCCCAAATAGAAACTCTAATATTATCAGTAGAGGACATAACATTAGGCAGCTCCGGTCATATGGTGCATGCGCGTAAGCCCTTCTAATCCTATAGGCGCCATTATATGAAAGAAAAGGTATTCCCTAATTTATGCACAACCAATAGCCTCCATCTTTAAGGGGGAATAAATGCCATCATACAGGGCATAGCCTAAAGGCTGCTTTACACTCTGCAATCTCTTGAGCGAGATCGCTAGCGAGCGTACCCGCCCCCGTCATTTGTGCGTCACAGGCAAATCGCTGCTCGTGGCACATAAAATCGCGTGGACCCGTCACACTACTTATCTTCCTAGCGACGTCGCTGTGACCGGAGAACCGCCTCCTTTTTAAGGGGTGGTTCGTGCGGCGTCACAGCGACGTCACTAAGCGGCCGCCCAATAGAAGCGGAGGGGCGGAGATGAGCGGGACGTAACATCCCGCCCACCTCCTTCCTTTCTCATTGCTGGCGGCCGCAGGTAAGGAGAGGTTCCTCGTTCCTGCCGTGTCACACATAGCGATGTGTGCTGCCGCAGGTATGACGAACAACATCGTACCTGCAGCAGCAACGATAATTGGGATTAGGGGGGCATGTCAACGATTAGTGATTTTGCACGTTTTGGCGACAATTCAAAATCGCTCATAGGTGTCACACGCAACAACATCGCTAAAGCGTCCGGATGTGCGTCACAAATTCCGTGACTCCGTAGCGTGTAAAGCGGCCCTAAGGCTTGTCAAGTCAGTGAATTGATTAACGCACTTTTGCACCTTATGAATGTATGGCACTTTGTATATTTGTTTTTTTACAGCACATTATTTTTGATGGATTCCATTTTAAATGAATTATAATTATTTTGCACAAAATAGTTAATATATTTTATGATATTTATATTAATGAAATTGTAATCATTATTAATGTAACAACAGGTATAAAGCAGGCTTTACACGGTGCGACATCGCTAGCATCGGCTAGCGATGTCGAGCGTGATAGCACCCGCCCCCGTCGTACGTGCGATTTTGTGTGATTGCTGCCGTAGCAAACATTATCGCTAAGGCAGCGTCACACACACATACCTGGTCAGCGACGTCGCTCTGGCCGCCGATCTGCCTCCTTTCTAAGGGGGCGGGTTGTGCGGCGTCACAGCGACGTCACACGGCAGCCGTCCAATAGCCGAGGAGGGGCGGAGATGAGCGAGACGTAACATGCCGCCCACCTCCTTCCTTCCTCATTGCCGGTGGACACAGGTAAGGAGATGTTCGTCGCTCCTGCAGTGTCACACATAGCGATGTGTGCTGCCACAGGAACGACGAACAACATCGCTAATAAACAGGCAACGATATTTGGTTTTAGGACGACCTCTCCAAAACCAACGATTTTTGCCTATTTTGCGATCGTTTAAGATCGCTCGTATGTGTCACATGCTGCGATGTCGCTAAAAACGCCGGATGTGCGTCACTAACGACGTGACCCCGACGATAAATCATTAGCGATATCGCAGCGTGTAAAGCCCCCTTATATATTTCCTGTTTGCTTCCACTTGATGCTTGAAAAAAGTTCTGTGTAACCAAAACATTGCCATACCATATGGGCTAATATAGTCCACTTTTTCTGAAAGTATTGGCGTGAGATAGATAGATGATAGATAGAGGGATAGATAGATAGATAGATAGATAGATAGATAGAGGGATAGATAGATAGAGGGATAGATAGATAGATAGATAGATAGATAGATAGATAGATAGAGGGATAGATAGATAGATAGATAGATAGAGGGATAGATAGATAGATAGATAGAGGGATAGAGGGATAGATAGATAGATAGATAGATAGAGAGAGGGATAGATAGATAGATAGATAGATGGATAGATAGATAGATAGATAGATAGATAGATAGAGAGAGGGATAGATAGATAGATAGATAGATGGATGGATGGATAGATGGATAGAGGGATGGATGGATGGATAGAGGGATAGATAGATGATAGCTAGATAGATAGATAGAGGGATAGCTAGATAGATAGAGAGAGGGATAGATAGATAGATAGATAGATAGAGGGATAGATAGATAGATAGAGAGAGGGATAGATAGATAGATAGATAGATAGATAGATAGATAGATAGATAGATAGATAGATAGATAGAGGGATAGATAGATAGATAGATAGATGGATGGATGGATGGATGGATGGATGGATGGATGGATGGATGGATAGAGGGATAGAGGGATGGATGGATGGATGGATAGAGGGATAGATAGATAGATGATAGCTAGATAGATAGAGGGATAGATAGATACCATATTTCACAGAAAATAAGGATGTATATTGTATTATTTTGGCTCCAAAAATGAGTTAGGGCTTATTTTCAGGGGATGTCTTATATTTTGTATTGGTGGCAGTTATTTTGCCTCCTGTTAATGAAAAATGAATATTCAACCCTCCTTCCACCCATAACTCTGACCACCCCTCTGCCGGCATCAGTGAATGGAACTTGTGTTAATGAAAAAGTGAATATTCACCTCCTTCCCCGCCCAGCCCTTTGTGCTGGGTGTCATTGAATCATCAGACTGCTGTATTACTGTCCAAGGATTGCAGCACAATGCTCGCACTGGCCAGCGGATCTTCTGACCCTAGCGTGTCAGCATGTATTTCTATGTAACTGACATGCTCAGGTGAGGAGAGCAGGTGGCCAGTCCGAGCATTGTGCTGTGATCCTCGGGCAGTAATACGGCAGTCGTGAATCACTGACATCTGGCACAGAGGGATTGGCGGGGAAGGAGGTGAATATTCATTTTTTCATTAACACGAGTTCCAATCATTGATGCCAGTAGAGGAGTGGGCAGGATTATGGGTGGGAAGAGGGGGTAAATATTTATTTAATTTATTGGATGACATGTGATACTAAACTTCAGTGCTTGCAGCTAGACATGAGCGAACCTGATTCAGAATTTGGGTTTGGAAACAGACTTTAAAAAAAAAACCAAAGTTCGGGTTCGAAGCTGGAGTGAGTTACGAGTACAAACCGCTCAAGACAGCAGCACTGTGCTTGGGTATGATTGATGCTCAGCTTTGTGTGAGCCTCATACAGTATTTCATGTTCGCAACGGGGGGGGGGGGGGGTAAAATCAGTGTGCTCAGATGTACTGTGCACATACAAAAGAAAAAAATTGAAAAATCTTGCCCAGCCACTCCTGGAAGTGATCAATTTATGGCTGGCTGGCTGCACGTCGGCAGAAACACGAACTGCCCAATTACTGACTTCCATTAAGGTTCAGTTCAAGTCAGGGTCAGAAACCGAACCTTATCAAAGGTTTTAATGTGCCCTATGAACCAAACTTCAGTACTTGCAACATTACAACGGGGCAACGTAGAGCAATAAAAGTTACCTAGCCTGAAAAAACTGTCTATGCCCTGTCACCGGATACTCCACAAGTAGGGCTTATTTTTGGAGTAGGGCTTATATTTTAAGCATATTCCAAAACTTATCTAAGGTTCAAATGTGCCCTACGAAACAAACCTTAATACTTGCAACATTACAACGGGCAATGTACAGCAATAACAGTTACATAGCCTGAAAAGCTGCCTAAACCCTGTTACTGGATACCACTAATATGATTATCCACAAGTAGGGCTTATTTTTTTTAGTAGGGCTTATATTTTAAGCATATTCAAAAACTTATCTAAGGTTCGAATGTGCCCTACGAACCAAACCTTAATACTTGCAACATTACAACGGGGCATCGTACAGCAATAAAAGTTTCATAGCCTGAAAAAGCTGTCTAAGCCCTGTTACCAGATGCTACTAGTATGATTATCTAGAAGTAAGGCTTATTTTTGGTGTAGGGTTTATCTTTTAAGCATATTCCAAAAAGTCAAAAACTTCTGCTAGGGCTTATTCTCTGGGTAAGTCTTTTTTTGGGGGGGGCAGAACAGGACAGACAGACAATTTTTTTTGTTGTAGATTGACAGAGATAATGGAATATAGTGTAGCATTCCACTAATGACTCCAGTCACTGGAGACTTTATTTTTTTCCAATCCAGTTTGTATGTAGCAAATATGTAATAGCCAAAACTGCAATCCTAATCCCCTACAGAAACCTCAATACTTGCAACATTACAACGGGGCAACATACAGCAATAAGTCACATAGCCTGAAAAAGCTGTCTAAGCCCTGTTACCGGACACTCCACAAGTAGGGCTTATTTTTGGAGTAGGGCTTATATTTTAAGAATATTCCAAAAAGATCAAAGGGCTTATTTTCTGGGTACGTTTTTTTTTGTGGGGGGGACAGGACAGACAGACAATTTTTTTTGTTGTAGATTGACAGAGATAATGGAATATAGTCTAGCATTCCACTAATGACGCCAGTCTCTGGAGACTTATTTTTTTCCAATCCAGTTTGTATGTAGCAAATATGTAATAGCCAAAACTGCAATCCTAATCCCCTACAGACAGCGGACATGAAGCAGAATATACATATAGAAACCATCCAGGAAGGGTAAATGAGGCCGATCCCCGCTGACCATTAGGGCCAGTATGTTTAGAAGACGGAACGTGACTTGATTCACCATACACAATACATCCGGTATCTCGGATGACGTTCCCTTCCCCCTTCTGCAGAGAGACATCACAGCCTTGTGCCTTTATGACTAAGGTCATAGTCAAATTACTTCTTCCATCATTACTATTAATCATTTATACAAGCCATCAACAGTTGGGGTGCAATAAATATGCAAATCCAGCATACATATTTAGACAGATGCAAATAACTAAGATGGTCGTATTCATGAATATTCATTGAGCTCCATGTGGTGCAGGTAATAAAAAATAAGTGTTACCTCCGCATATATTTCATTTTACAAGTCTCCGTTTGCAGTCTTCAGCACCCGCGACCGATCCATTCCTGACACTCACGTATGCAACTGGAACAGCTCTTTATCTTTACCGCCCGGGTAATTATGGCTCCCCAACTGTAACCGGACTGGAAAATATGCCGGATGTTTATAAATAAATAGCGGTAATAATAATAATTGACATTTAACGGATTTGTGCCATGTGGGTGCAGGTAATGCAGATGGCGATTACAATAGAGAATCTGACAAGGTAAACATTAATGGAGGCAAAGTGAATTAATAGCAATGAATCATCGAAAAATGACATATTATTAAAATGTGTTGTATTATAAATATTTTAAAGAGGCAGCTTTCCATTTCCGCATCTAGAGGAGTCGGGCATCCAAGAAATTTCTGCTTATTGTCTGACATTGGCGCTGCTGGAACTTTGCACCGGGATCGTCTGCTCAGGTCCTGGTGAAGAGTGAAGAGTGGTGCGGGGAGGGTGGTGTAGAGTGGTGCGGGGCGGGTGGTGTAGAGTGGTGCGGGGCGGGTGGTGTAGAGTGGTGCGGGGCGGGTGGTGTAGAGTGGTGCGGGGCGGGTGGTGTAGAGTGGTGCGGGGAGGGTGGTGTAGAGTGGTGCGGGGCGGGTGGTGTAGAGTGGTGCGGGGAGGGTGGTGTAGAGTGGTGCGGGGCGGGTGGTGTAGGGTGGTGCGGGGAGGGTGGTGTATAGTGGTACGGGGTGGGTGGTGTACAGTGGTGCGAGGAGGGTGTTGTAGAGTGGTGCGGGGAGGGTGGTGTAGAGTGGTGCGGGGAGGGTGGTGTAGAGTGGTGCGGGGCAGGTGGTGTAGAGTGGTGTGAGGCGGGTGGTGTAGAGTGGTGCGGGGAGGGTGGTGTAGAGTGGTGCGGGGCAGGTGGTGTAGAGTGGTGCGGGGAGGGTGGTGTAGAGTGGTGCGAGGCGGGTGGTGTAGAGTGATGTGGGGCGGGTGGTGTAGAGTGGTGCGGGGCGGGTGGTGTAGGTCTGGCGGGGAGGGTGGTGTAGAGTGGTGCGGGGAGGGTGGTGTAGAGTGGTGCGGGGAGGGTGGTGTAGAGTGGTGCGGGGCGGGTGGTGTAGAGTGGTGCGGGGCGGGTGGTGTAGAGTGGTGCGAGGAGGGTGTTGTAGAGTGGTGCGGGGAGGGTGGTGTAGAGTGGTGCGGGGAGGGTGGTGTAGAGTGGTGCGGGGAGGGTGGTGTAGAGTGGTGCGGGGCAGGTGGTGTAGAGTGGTGTGAGGCGGGTGGTGTAGAGTGGTGCGGGGAGGGTGGTGTAGAGTGGTGCGGGGAGGGTGGTGTAGAGTGGTGCGGGGCGGGTGGTGTAGAGTGGTGCGAGGAGGGTGTTGTAGAGTGGTGCGGGGAGGGTGGTGTAGAGTGGTGCGGGGAGGGTGGTGTAGAGTGGTGCGGGGCAGGTGGTGTAGAGTGGTGTGAGGCGGGTGGTGTAGAGTGGTGCGGGGAGGGTGGTGTAGAGTGGTGCGGGGCAGGTGGTGTAGAGTGGTGCGGGGAGGGTGGTGTAGAGTGGTGCGGGGAGGGTGGTGTAGAGTGGTGCGAGGCGGGTGGTGTAGAGTGGTGCGAGGCGGGTGGTGTAGAGTGATGTGGGGCGGGTGGTGTAGAGTGGTGCGGGGCGGGTGGTGTAGGTCTGGCGGGGAGGGTGGTGTAGAGTGGTGCGGGGAGGGTGGTGTAGAGTGGTGCGGGGAGGGTGGTGTAGAGTGGTGCGGGGAGGGTGGTGTAGAGTGGTGCGGGGAGGGTGGTGTAGAGTGGTGCGAGGCGGGTGGTGTAGAGTGGTGCGAGGCGGGTGGTGTAGGTGGTGCGGGGCGGGTGGTGTAGAGTGGGGCGGGCCGGGTGGTGTAGAGTGGTGCGGGGTGGGTGGTGTAGAGTGGTGCGGGGTGGGTGGTGTAGAGTGGTGCGGGGTGGGTGGTGTAGAGTGGTGCGGGCCGGGTGGTGTAGAGTGGTGCGGGCCGGGTGGTGTAGAGTGGTGCGGGGTGGGTGGTGTAGAGTGGTGCGGGGCGGGTGGTGTAGGTCTGGCGGGGAGGGTGGTGTAGAGTGGTGCGGGGAGGGTGGTGTAGAGTGGTGCGGGGAGGGTGGTGTAGAGTGGTGCGGGGAGGGTGGTGTAGAGTGGTGCGGGGTGGGTGGTGTAGAGTGGTGCGGGCCGGGTGGTGTAGAGTGGTGCGGGCCGGGTGGTGTAGAGTGGTGCGGGGTGGGTGGTGTAGAGTGGTGCGGGGTGGGTGGTGTAGAGTGGTGCGGGGTGGGTGGTGTAGGTGGTAGTAGGGCAGTAGTTGAGGGCGAGGTATTTACTCTACATAGGAGACATAGTCCTGGCTGGGTGTGTCAACTTCACTAGTGTGGGCTGTGTGAAGGCGCAGGCTGTATGCTGTTCTCAGCTGGCCAGGACCACCAACACCAAGTAATTCGAGAGACAATCCGTTCTTTCTACGAAACAGTTCTATACCAGAAATTTTCAACATTTCTTCAGTTCCAACATTACACAGGAGATAGCGGACACAACACTTCCAGGACATTTCAGTGACCATGACCAATAGCATCTCTATATACAGTATATAACACGGGATCCACCATTCACAATAGGTGATGTCACAACTCACCTCCTCCCCCTGTACAATGACTGATAACACCTTTATATACAGTATATAACATGGGATCCACCATTCACAATAGGTGATGTCTAAGCTCACCTCCTCCCCCTGTACAATGACTGAGAACACCTCTATATACAGTATATAACCCAGAATCCACCATTCACAATACGTGATGTTGCAGCTCACCTCCTCCCCCTGTACAATGACTGAAACCTCTATATACAGTATATAACCCAGAATCCACCATTCACAATGTGATGTTACAGCTCACCTCCTCCTCCTGTACAATAACCGATAATACCTCTATATACAATAGATAACTCAGGATCCACCATTCACGATAGGTGATATCACAGCTCACCTCCTCCTCTACAATGACTGATAACAAGCTCTAAATACAGTAGATAACACAGGATCCACCATTCACAATAGGTGATATCACAGCTCACCTCCTCTCTGGTACAATGACTGATAACACCTCTATATACAGTAGATAAGACAGGATCCACCATACACAATAGGTGATATCACAGCTCACTTCCTCCTCCTGTACAATGACTGATAACACCTCTATATACAGTAGATAACACAGGATCCACCATTCACAATAGGTGATGTCACAGCTCACCTTCTCCTCATTCACTTCACGATGACTAGATTAGAGCATGTTTTATTTCTTTAATATACAGTAGCTAATGATATAAAAAGAAATAGTATTAGGACACTATACAGGGAACACATATACATGTGACGTTTAGGTGTGCTCCTCATTTTGGCTATTTCGATAAAGCAATATTTTGAGTTAATTAATTTATGGAGCTGGTTTAATTTCTATTTATGTAAATGTAGAGAACTTTCCAGATGAAATGTTTGCACCACATATCACATCGTCCTGGTGTAAAAGCATTAATAGGTTTTAATTTATCGGCTGGGAATATTCGCAGCTTTTTTTTTATTTTGGAAGAGTCACGTTCTGCTTTTATTAAACCTTCTAAGGGAAGAGAAATGTCAACACCGACTGTGAAATCCGGCTTTTATATAGGAATGTATGTAAATGATTTGCTGCATCAGATAACAGCTGTTTATTAAAAATCCCACGTGCGGAGGAACAGTAAATCCACTGTGATGATGATGATATATTGGGGGGCAGCTTCCGTCATATGGGGAACATTCATAGTCCTTGTCAAACTGCCCTAATACCTCCCATTATCGGGGTTAGACTTTTTTACTATTTGTATACTTGTTTATATAGCGCCATCCTACTCCACAGCACTTTACATGCCTAATCATCACTGTCCCCATTGGGACTCACAATCTAAATTTGTGGGAGGAAACAGGACAAAACCCACTCAAAACAAAAGGAGAACATACAAACTCCCTACTAAATTTCCTCTTGATGGAATTTGAGCCCAGGACAACAGGGCCTTAAATGGTTATTCCCATCTCCAATATCCTTTCCCAATATGTAGTAGGTGTAATAATAATAATATTAGCAAATTCCTCCAATTAGAAATGTAGTATAGTTCTCCTGATATAGCCATGTCTCTGATCTCATGTGCAGGCATTGCAGCTTGGGTATCCATGGTTATAACCATGAACAATTAACTAACTGTCATTATATGCATGGTCATAACCATGGAGACCTAAGCTGCAATACCCTGCACATGAGGTAAGATGGGGCGCCCCTGAGGCTCAATCGCCACAGGGTATTGCATCTCACTTAAGGTGCAGTACTCATCCCGGGTAAGGAAGAGGTTAACCACTGGCTTTCACTTACACAACACACACAGTTTAGGTACTTTCCCAGCTTAGCAGCCAGACACTGGAACTGGGCTAAAGGTGGTCACCATAACAACGGGTTTTTTTCAGCCACCAGTAAGTCATCAGGAAGGTGGGGATAGCACAGGGGAAGTGAGAGAACGACAGTTTTTACCTCAGAATAGTCTGAGACTCAGAACAACACAGTCACTGTGGAGAGTGCTATAGCGCTTCCTTAGTTAGGACCGACCCAACTGGAAGAAGCAGGAGCTGACCAGTGGAGCTGTGGGACACAAGAGCAACAGAGTAGCTGGATGTAGAGCCCAATAGTTCCCTCAGTATCGGCGCAGTTCAGGGTGCAGAGCCCTAGGGTGGCATACACTCCACATTGTGCCACCAGATAGATTCTGCAGGACAGGGGGATTTCGTGTCTCCATGGCCACCGGGGCACAGCAGCACAAAGAGTCAGGAGTGAGGACCACAGTCGGGCCCACATTTGATTCACGCTCCCTGCGAACGGGACAGGAACTTTAACACCAATCAGCGGTCCCCAAGCACTTCAGGTCACGGGGATCCGGGGTATGTGGTAATGTGGAGTACCACAGCTGCAGCTGGGAGTACCCGGGGGCGATGGAGTGGGGCAGCCAGGTGTTAGAACCCTCCACGGGTAGGGGGAATGCCCGGGATGTGGTGATAGTGTCTGGGGAGTGCCGTTGGGTGCGAAGGGAGTCACTTTCATACTCACTCAGTCCAGTAAACTGACACCGACAACTGGATAAACCAAAGTTCTGGACACCGCTGCCGCTGAGGGTTTGGGTTTGGGTTTGGGTTCTGTCCCCCATGGTGTTGCCTGGTGATCTATGACCTTCCTCCTGGCACTAAGTTCACTTCTCTGTTGGTGTAACGGGGGCAGGGGGCGCCTCAGGAGGTGTAGTCGAGTCCCCTCGCCTTGTGGGCCGCAGGCTGAACCCCGGCCCGGCCGTCACTTGCAAAACAGGTGTGTTGTTGGGGCAGAGTGTGGATGCATGGGGCCCATTCATGACAGCGTTCTTTCTCGGCTCTCCAGCTCCTTCTTCACTTTCAGGAAAGAGACAATTGCAGGCAGCGGGTAAACCAAACACCGTTTTATTAAACAAAGCTTCCATCTTTCTGTTTGCAGCAGGCTTACGTTAGTACGTTACAAGTTACAAGTCCTTTTCTACGAAAACGGTTTCCTTTTTCTCTACGGGCACTTTCCTTTGCCTGCAGGGGCCAATTGTTATCCCCCTAGCAGTGGTACTCCTATCCCGATTTTAGTCCAGCCCTTTCCCATGGATTTGTATTGAACTAGGGGACGGCTCCAGTACTCACTACCGGCTCCGGATTAGCTCCAACTTCTCCGCTCCACTGCCACAGCACCCACTCCTGCACTCTGCCCCGGCACTTCTCCTCAGCTCTCTCCCATGTTACATTCCCAGCACACTGCCCTGCATTCAGAGCCCAACCCCCCTTCTCTTCCCTCCTAGGCTGCCCTGCCCCTTCCTTCCCTGTCACTGTTACCAGGGGAACCACTCACTACACTGGCACTTAGGGGGGGGGGGGGAAGAACCGTACATAACACATAACATGGTACAATGTGCCACCATACTCCTGTGGCGTCTTCAGGGGGGGAAAAACGTCTTCTCCACACTAGGGGTCCGTCCACCCCTTACATTGGTCCCGGTAGTGTGGAACTAGTCGGGTCCCGCTCCCCATTATGGCTAACTGTGGAAGCTTGCTCTCAGGGTTCACGCTTGGGATTTTCTGGACCGTTTTTGTGGAAAGTCCTATCCCCCTCGTTGCACTAGTACCCCAATTTTGGAGCGGGTGGAGAGCTGATCTTGAAGGCTCCGTTCTCGTCGGGTAAATTGTCAGGTTCCTGCAGCTACTCCCTGACCTAGGGTACACGTACCCCGTCATGCCCTGGACCCAGCCCGGTGATGGTACAAGGCCGCTGGCTGTCCTCAACAGTTCCGTGCCCCTTGTCACGATCCCCTGCGACCGGGGGTCTAGCTCCTACCAGGTCCAGACCACCATCTGCTACCTAGGTGTCTACAAGGAGCCCGGCTCCTGACCTCCTCTCTCCTTCACTTCCCACACTCAACTCTCTTCTGCCTGACACTTCTGACCTCCCCTTAACCAACCCCCCAAGTGGGCGACCCTATTCCACTCAGGCCGTCCACTGGTGTGTCTGGTGGGTGTGGTGCAGAGTGTACCTTAGGATTTTAATCAGCTGATGTAGGCAACACCATATAGTTGAGGACCCACACCCAAGGAGGAGGCGTGATACTGCACGGGAGGGAAGATTGTGCAATACCATGTGACGACCCGCTAGTCCAGGGGTGTCATATAGATACAGGGTAGGGGGCGTGTAACCAATCACAGATATTGTCACAGAGGGCCATGGGGGAAGTAGAGAATATTAAGGAAGCTTAAAGGGAACCTGTCATCAGGTTTTTCCCACCACCAGTAAACCCTTATACACAACGTTCAAGAATGCTGTATATAAGAGCCCAGGCCACTCTATAGAACATAGAAAATACCGTTAGTGCACATGTGTGGTCCATCTTCGACCTTTCCTTGTGCCTGTGTCGCAGGTGGAGGGGACGCGCTCGCCACGCTCGGGTCTGGGGCTTCTGCTGCTGCTGCTCGGTCTCTCGAGCGGTGGACCGGACCCGGGGACTCGAGCAGTGCTCCTCACCTGTGAGTGAAAAGGGGGTGGTATGTTTAGGGAGATTGTTCGTGACGCCACCCATGGGACGTGGTGATGATGGCACCACCGCTGCTGATAACGGGGATCCCGGGAGAGATGGTAGGGTGCATCTAGGATGTTGTCCCCTCCGTGGGTAGGGGGGTTGGTGATCCCGGGGCCCCGGTGGTGTGACGGGGAGGCTGGATGGCTGGGGTGCAGGGACTGCGTGGCGCGGTACCGGACGGCACTGGTGTACTCACTCAGACAATCACCGACAAAGTCTCTGGTAAACCAAAACGGCCGGATGGACAGGTCCCGCAGCCGGCTGCAGTGTTGATGTTGTGCTCTCCCCGGACGGCTGATGGTGGCTGTCTTTCCCTGCACCTTTTACAATGTTCTTGACTCCTGTGGTTGCCCACCGGTAGTCCTCTCCCCGGCGTATAGGTGCCGTAGGAGCCCGTTTTGCCCGCAGGCCCTTGGATCTCTAGCCTGTGGCGGTGGCTGTATATCCTCACGGTGTGAGCGGTTGCCTTCAATCGGGACTTGGTTGTTAGGGAACCCCGGGGGTTCCTGTCACATTCGGATTTGACTATTGACGGCGGCTCCAAGCCTGGTCGGGGTCCGATGGCCCTGCCTGTGTGCTTAGCTTCACTCCGTTCCCCGGTCCGGTACCGGCGGGCCGACGCCCGACCCCGGTCCTTACGGCTCAGTGGAGTTCCACCAACTCCTGTAGACGGCCACCACCGTCTGCCAACCTTGCTGTCAGTGCCTGGGCTCCGACCCAGACACTTGAAGTCCTCTCACTTTCACCTCCAAGACTGATCTGACACTTTTCCCGCCTCCAGGCCTGTGAACTCCTCGGTGGGTGGGGCCAACCGCCTGGCTCTGCCCCACCTGGTGTGGACATCAGGCCCTGGAGGGAGGCAACAAGGGTTTTTGGTTGACTGTTGTAACTGCCTAGGGTGGGAGTGTGTATGTTGATATGTTTGTGACTACCTGGCTAGTCCAAGGCGTCACATTTCCCCTTGGTAAAATGCAGACCATCCGCGGGCTGCCCGTCCATCACCGGTTTTATTTTTCAAACTGAAAAAGATAAATAACATTTAAACAGTCAACATACGTATATTTAGAAATCTTCCCTTACGGGAGGTGTACTGCTTTAACGTTTCAAACATTTTTATTAAACAGACGGGTTCATGGTCATCCGCTCTCCCACCCAAATAACCTGATCCTTGATGCTGCCCCTAAGAAACGGGCATCACCCCTTTACCCCAATCCAGGTCCAGGTTACCCGAGCGGGAACGGGTACGGTGTCTCGCACCCGGCTGTCACTTCAGGGGACCCCACGTCCAGGGGGACCCCTGACCCCCGGAGGATGGCCACCGGTCCTGGTGGTGGCCGGGCCCCAGCCTACTCTGCTGCGGGCCCTTCCTCCAATCTGCCTCTTTGGAGGCAGCACGGACGGAAAACGGCCCAGAAAACTATTTACAAACCCACAAGTTCGTGGGTGGCCTGCTAGTTCTCGGCCATGTCCATGAGCAGTTCTTCATGCGGACGGTAAACACATAGAGTCCCTCCGGGGACATCTTGCCGGCAACGGCCGGGATGATCACTGTAGATAATCAGGTGAAAACTCTGTTGATTTGTATTCATTCATTCATTTACAACTGGAACATGGTGCTGAGGGTCCCAACGGGGACACTTGCTTGCAACGGAGGACCGCTGCCACTATTTGAGGTCGCACTCATCCAGGACCTCTTCCACCTCGACTGATCCGGACGGGACGGTGGAGGAGGGGGCTGGGGCCGCATCTGCACACCATGGCTTTCCCTTTGTTTAACGTCCAGGGCGAACCAGCTCCTCTCCCCGCAGTGTCGGGTGTAAGTTACCAGGTTGCCTGGCAACAGATCGCGACCTGGGTGGCCCGTTGGGAGGTGTGAGTTGACGTCGCGGCGAGCCACAAACACTTCGGCCTCCAGGCCCGGTTCATAAATAAAGCCGAACCCCCTTTGCGGGTCAAACTTCCTGACTTGGCCTTCATACACCGGGCCCCGCACCCGAACAGTGGCATTGCGGAGAGCGTCCTTCTTCTTTACTAGCACCAGTGGGGCTGCCCAGGGACTACAACTATCCCGAATGACCCCTGCCTCCTTCATGTTCCTCAACATGTCTTTGGCCCATTGATAATGTGCTGGCGGGATGGGTCTATATCTTTCTTTAATGGGTGGATGTACGCCTGTAGGTATATGGTGTTGAACCCCCTTAATCCTCCCGAAATCTAATGGGTGCTTGCTGAAAACCTGTTCATACTCTTGCACCACCCTGTATACCCCCTCTTTGTGATGCGTGGGTGTGGCATCAGGGCCTACGTGTAATTCCTGGCACCACTCCTCTAACTGTTCGGGGGGTGTATGGTTAGTGGCAGGGGATGCTGAGGTAGGAGGGACGGCTTCATGAATGGTGTGAGGGTCTAGGGTGAGCAACTTGGCAAGGGTAGTGTAACGGGGGAGTCTAACTTCTTCCTCCCCACAATTCAGCACTCTCACAGGCACTCTCCCCTTTTTGACGTCAACCACCCCTCTGGCCGCCATCACCGTGGGCCAGTGTTCAGAAGGCGTGGGTTCCACCATCGCCGGGTAGTCGCGCCCCTGGGGGCCTACTGCTGCCCTGCACCAAATCATCATCTCACTTCTGGGTGGCACTACTAAGGGGGCCACATCTATCACCCTCACTCCACCAATCTCTCCACCAGTTGAGTTCACTTGCTGCCTATACAGAAGGGTCCGGATCTCACGCTGCACAACCCTCTGTCGGCCTCCTCCTGCTGTGGCGGCCAACTGCTGCAACAGATTCAGCACCTCACTCATACAATGCTTCATCACATTGGTCCCTAAGATTACTTTCAGGGTATGATCACTGGGTTCATTCATCACCACAATCATCCCTTGATTCTTTAACTCCGCACGTCCCACAGTCAGGGTCACTTGCTTGTATTAGGGTTGCTTGGGTTAGCGGGAGTCCATTGGCTGCGACAAGGGTCAGGCTATCATCGGAGGGGGCAAGTTCATCAGTACCCCAATACTGCTGGTACAGTGTATATGGTATAGTGGTTACCTGTGATCCGGTGTCCAAGAGGGCCATGAGCGGGATGCCATCCACTGCCAGAGGGATGATGGGGCAAGCTCCGACATACCGGTCTCGCCAGTCAGGGGGGCCGTTGGTTTCTACTCCTGAGGATTGGCCCTTGGCCCCAGGGTTTGCTCGTTTAACGGGCACCGCCTAGAGTAGTGGCCAGGCTTGCTGCACCTGTAACAAATAGGAGGCCCATACCGTGAGTCATTGGTCCTTCTCCGCTGTATCCAGGGGATGTCCTCCGGGCTGTCGGCGAGCTGGATCCTCCCTTGGGGCTTGACTCTCATTGGAAGCTGGAGTGCGGCGAGGATCTTGGCTAGGTCTCCATCCATACGGCGGACCTGGGCAGCTAGCTCCTCCATCATCCCGACGGGCGCCGCAGGGACCGGTAGAGCCGGGAGAGGAGGCGCCACCGTGATGGGAGCAGTTTCAGCTGGCCATGGGGCCGCCTCAGGAGCGTCTGACATTGGGGCCTGCAGGGCCTTGATGGCCCGCTCTTTCAATACTGCAAAGTCCAGGTTGGGGTGTTCCAGGGCCCACAGCCATAGCTGCTTGCGGTCTTCCACAGACCCCAGCCCCTGCAGGAATTGTTCCACTAGCATCTTGTTCCTGTCTGCATCGTTGATAGTGTCCACCCGCTTCAACGTACGAAGGGCTGTTTGCAGCCACAGGGCATAGTCTCTTATATTGTCCGCAGGCCGCTGTCGACACTGATAAAACTGCATCCGCAATTCCGCTTCCGTGCGGGTCTCAAAAGCGATTTAGAGTTTCTCGAAAATGGTAGTCACTGAGGCCCGGTCCGCGTTGGTCCAGGTCTCCATCTCCTGCTCAGCCGCGCCGGTTAGCTGCCCTAGCACTACCGCTGCCCGTTGCCTATCAGTCAAGGGATATAAATCGAGGACCGGGCTAATCTTTTTCCGGAACACCTGCAAAGCATCAGGCTTCCCATCGTACTGCGGTAGTCAGGTAGCACCAGGCACATAGGGCAGGGAGAACGGCATCACCTGGGCGACCGCTGGGCCCGCGGCCTCCCCCGCTCTTGCGGCCGGAGTACGGGCTATCCCGTTTCCATCTACGGGCGCTGCTGCGACTGCGACCGCCACTCCTCCAATGGCTCCGTCGGGCGCAGACATCTTTTTCCCGTCCTCCCTTGGTTCTTTCTAGCACTTCCTCTTTGGGGGTGGGGATTCGCTTTTCGCGCCTTCCCTGCTCAGGGAAGACGCTCGAGCGGGAAATCTTCACGCCAAAGATGGCGGCGCTTCAAATTTTTCGGCCGGGCGCCGCCGGGGGGAACTACAAGGCGCACTTCTACCGGTAGGTAGATCGGTCCAATCCTGTTCGTGACGCCAAGTTGTCGCGGGCGGAGGGGACGCGCTCGCCACGCTCGGGTCCGGGGCTTCTGCTGCTGCTGCTCGGTGGCTCGAGCGGTGGACCGGACCTGGGGACTTGAGCAGCGCTCCTCACCCATGAGTGAAAAGGGGGTGGTATGTTTAGGGAGATTGTTCGTGACGCCACCCACGGGATGTGGTGATGATGGCACCACCGCTGCTGATAACAGGGATCCCGGGAGAGATGATAGGGTGCAGCTAGAATGTTGTCCCCTCCATGGGTAGGGGGGGTTGGTGATCCCGGGGCCCCGGTGGTGTGACGGGAAGGCTGGATGGCTGGGGTGCAAGGACTGCGCGGCGCGGTGCCGGATGGCACTGGTGTACTCACTCAGACAATCACTGACAAAGTGTCTGGTAAACCAAAACGGCCGGATGGACGGGTCCCGCAGCCGGCTGCAGTGTTGATGTTGTGCTCTCCCCGGACGGCTGATGGTGGCTGTCTTTCCCTGCACCTTTTACAATGTTCTTGACTCCTGTGGTTGCCCACCGGTAGTCCTCTCCCCGGCGTATAGGTGCCGTAGGAGCCCGTTTTGCCCGCAGGCGCTGGCCCTTGGATCTCTAGCCTATGGGGGTGGCTGTATATCCTCACGGTGTGAGCGGTTGCCTTCAATCGGGACTTGGTTGTTAGGGAACCCCGGGGGTTCCTGTCACATTCGGATTTGACTATTGACGGCGGCTCCAAGCCTGGTCGGGGTCCGATGGCCCTGCCTGTGTGCTTAGCTTCACTCCATTCCCCGGTCCGGTACCGGCGGGCCGACGCCCGACCCCGGTTCTTACGGCTCTGCGGAGTTCCACCAACTCCTGCAGACGGCCACCGCCGTCTGCCAACCTTGCTGTTGTCGCGGGCGGGGAGGAGGGTGTCAGCACACCGCGCTCACCCCCTCTGCTCGGGTCCGGCAGCTGCTCAGTGGTGGCTCGAGCTGTGGGCCGGATCCCAGGGTTTCTCGAGCGACACTCCTCGCCCGTGAGTGAAAGGGGATTTGTAGTTGGGTGTGGGGGATTGTTATAGTTCGTGACGCCACCCACGATTGTGGTGATTGCACCACCGCTGCTCTGAGTGGGGATCCCGGGGATGGTGATGGGGAGCAGCCAGGTGTTGTGTTGCCCCTCCGTGGGTAGGGGTTGGTGATCCCGGGGCCCGGTGATGGGTGGTGAGGTGCAGGGCCTGGTGGGCGCGGGGACGCGGGGGCAGCGCTGTGCCTTGCGGCACTGTGGTACTCACTCAGCCTGAGACACGGACACAGTTTGTACGGTAAACCAAACGGCTGGTAGGACGGTCCCACAGACGGCTGCTTTGCTTTCCCGGTAGGTGACGGTGATGTCCCTCTTCCTTGCACCTGTATGTACGGTTGGTTGCGATGGGTCCCCACCGGTAACCCGCTCCCCGGCTTCAAGCTGGGCCGGAGGAGCACTACACTTTGCCCGCAGGCGCTGGCCCTCAGAGACTAGTGCCCTGGCGGTGGCGGTGCCTCTGTTGTATGGGTTGGGCTGCTGCCTTCAATCGGGACTTGGTTGTTGGGGGAATCTACGTCCCCTTCACTGACGGATTCGGCAAATTTGGCGACTCCTAGCCTTGCCGGGGTCCGAGAGGCCCCTGCCCTGGTGCTGACTGTCCTTCGGAACACTGCTCCAGACCACCGGGCACACAGCCAACGGGGTCCTTCCAGGAACTTCCAAACGGTCCCCCTCCGGACAGTCACCGCCGTCGCTGACCTTGCTGTTCTGGCCCTACACAAAGCTGGGCTCTCAGGCTTGCATACTCTCTGCTCTGTCACCACTTCTTGCTTTCCTCCTTTTCCACTTTTCTGTTGTTTACTCTAGCCCTTCACTGGACTTCACTCTTCCCCTTCCCGGGGCTATCTGCCTGGTTTTCCCGCCTCCAGAGTTGTGAGCTCCTCGGTGGGCGGAGCCAACCGCCTGGCCCACCCCCTGGTGTGCATCATCAGACTCCTGGAGGAAGGCAACAAGGATTTTTGGTTCAGCTTAGGTGTGCCTACCTGGGATGTGGGGTGTGGTGGTGTTGTGACCTGTGACCCCTGGCTTGCCCAGGGCGACACACTGTCAGTGCCTGGGCTCCGACCCAGACACTTGAAGTGTTTACTCCTCTCACTTTCACCTCCAAGACTGATCTGACACTTTTCCCGCCTCCAGGCTTGTGAACTCCTCGGTGGGTGGGGCCAACCGCCTGGCTCTGCCCCACCTGCTGTGCACATCAGGCCCTGGAGGGAGGCAACAAGGGTTTTTGGTTGACTGTTGTAACTGCCTAGGGTGGGGGTGTGTATGTTGGTATGTTTGTGACTACCTGGCTAGTCCAGGGCATCACACCTGCGCATTATAGCACTTTACTCTGCCTTTGCCGGGCAGATCAAAGTGCACATGTGCATTAGCACAATGGCGGCCTCTGTGTGAATGATGCAGGACGTATTGTGCACAAGGGGCTGGGCAGGAGCATAAGATGGAGAAGGTGCTCATAGGACTGGAGCGCCTCCTAGGGGAGTATTAGAAATGTGTTTTTTACATTTTACAGAGTGGCCAGGGCGCTTATATATAGTATTCTACAATACTGTGTATATAAGGGCTCACTGGTGGTGGCAGCAGCTCATAAGGGAAAAATCTGGTGACAGGTTCCCTTCAATAAGCAGGCCCGGAAAAGAGTCTGACTGCAGTGTGATCCTCCAAAAACACCATATGCATAACTATCCTGCCCTTACGACTATTTAAGTTCCATTTACAGCTTATTATGGCCTTTTACAATCCCGAACTTCTCATCCCCATGCACTTGTATGGGGTTCGTTGTTCGGGGTTAAGTTCAGAGGTCGAACTTGAATTTTCGCTTCGCTCGTGCTGATTCGGCAACTCGATTACTCACGGGGCTGCTCATCACTACCAGGGGGCCATAAATGTGGAATGCACTGTTTCCGAATCAGTCAAGCAGCGGAAATTTGAGTAAACATTCAGATTAAACATAAAAAAAGGCCAACGAAAGGTCTTCGTTAGGGAGTGTAGTGATGGGTGTGTGACGCCCTGACCGGGCCAAGTAGTCACAGAAAGGCCCCTGCATAACACCAGTCCCTCATAGGCAACAGCAGCCAACATTTTAAACCCTAGTCACCCCCCTCAGGGCTAGACAGACACACCAGGGGGTGGAACCAGGCGGTTGGAAGACGCCCACCAAGGAGTCTAGACAGCCCGGGGCGGGAAAAGAACAGTGTCTAGTCTCAGGTTCAAGTAGAGAGGAGTGTGGGCTGGAGCTGTGTGCAGCTCCAGCAAGAGGCAAAACCCCAATTTGAACAGGTGCCAGGGTTGGAGCCCTGGTACCTTTGGCTAGGAGGCAGATGGTGGTCCCAGTCTGCAGCAGGAGTCGGGAAGACAGCTCGGCGGAACCGAGGTGGACCGGGACAGGGTTGTAGCCTGCCGGTACCGACCCGGGGAACCAACCTGGAAACCGGAGCACAAGGGGGGGTGTTACGAGGGGGACCCGGGGAAGCGTGCCAAGATGGGGAATGGACAGCTTCCGCCGGTCAAGGTCCACTGTGCGGTGTAAGGGACCGCTGCTATGGTGGGTGAAGAGTGAGCGGGTTGCTGCTAGCGATCGTCTGGAATGTCACAGACGATCTATGTACACCGGTCTGCCCTAACCCGTGAGGGTTGTATGGCAGGGATCACACGGCTCGGTGTACCTGTTGCACGGGGAAGCACAGAGGTGCCCACGCACGTGTGCCAGTGGAAGTCACGAGAATATGGCACGAGGGTAGCACAGAGGTGCCCACGCACGTGTGCTTTCAATAACCAGGTGAGTCCGGTGGAGACTCGAGGAGCTCACCTGGAACAGGAACACGGCCTGTCAAAGGAGCTACTGCCAGAGCAGCAAGGCAGGGACATGGCCTGCAAACCAGGTGCTGCCTAAGCAGCAAGGGCCAAGCCCACAGAAGACGATAATGCCTGAGCAGTGGCGTGGCAGCACGCTGCCAGACATCCAAACATAGAAGGACGGTCGCGCGCCGCCATGATGGCAGGAGGAGCTTTTAAGGAGGTGTAGCTCCAGCCAAGGGCGGGCGCGAGGCGGAGATGACGGACTTGACCCAATCAGGATCCACGACATCCCAGCCTGGCCAGTCAGGATTCACCACGTCACCAGCCTTGTCATCAAGCCGTGTGACGTCAGTGGGCGAATCAGGATCCACCAAGCATAGCACATGCTCACCCTCCTGCCTCTGGGAAATAGAGGCGGGATCCTCGGTCTCATAATGTGTAGAGATAACGGGAGTCTCACTGCTTCCCTGAACAGCAAACCTCTGCACATTGCGCAACCTCACAGACCTTCGAGGCTGCTGAGCAGGAGGAGCTGCGGCAGGCAAGGAATGGGAGACCGCCTCATCTCTTGCAACAGGAGTACCACTAGGTGTCACTCTCGTGCTGCCTCTCTGAGGAGGTTTCTCCTGCAGTCTGGCAGACCTTCGGCGCTGCTGAACAGGAGCGCTCGTGGCAGGCAAGGAGACTGTCTCATTCCTTGCCACAGGAGAGCCACGAGGTGTAACAGGGGGGTACTCGGACCTTGAAGCTGGAACCAGAAGCGACTGTAATCAGCTAATTAACCGATTGAGGCCAGGACTAGAGGTCCTGTCCCACCCAAAGTCCCTAATAGAAGACAACAGCCCAACAAGGGGGATAAACAGGCCACTGCAAAGGCTCAGAGATCCCACGGGCCAGCCTTTGCTGGCATGGGCTCCTTAGGCCACATCCAGCCGGGAGTGTACTCCTGGAGTTGAAAGCCCACATAGTCCACCACACAAAAAGGTGCAGGAGAAAGATAGAGACCACCAGCCGGGTGGGGGACCAGAACACAGCCGGCTGCGGGCACCGACCACCATCACCTTGGTTTACCAGAGACTCGTGTGTTCTTTAATATTGAGTACACCAGCACCCTGCAGTCGCCCATCTCCCTGCACCAACAACCCAACGGGTCCCGGGGCCACAATCCCTGCCCACTGAGGGGTTAACAACTTGTTGCACAACATCTCCCCTGGGTGTCCCGTCACAGCAGCAGTGGTGTCCAACCTCACCACACACCGTGGGTGGCGTCACGAACTCTAATACTGCCCAGCCGTACATATACGTCCCCGAATTCAAAACCCCCCTTTTCATTCGGAGTGTCCGCAGAGACCCCGGGTCCGGAGATCCTCGAGCCACCCACCAGAGAGCCCGGACTCGAGCAGCGGCAGGCTGCTGGCCACGGGGGCAGCACAGGTGGGCAAACGAATCTCCAAAAAA
Organism: Anomaloglossus baeobatrachus; assembly: GCF_048569485.1. NCBI lineage: Eukaryota > Metazoa > Chordata > Amphibia > Anura > Aromobatidae > Anomaloglossus > Anomaloglossus baeobatrachus. Next base: position 752,428,728 of record NC_134354.1, on the reverse strand, counting down.
GTGAAATAGAAGCATCTGTATATACGTGTTTTGGGGGTTATGGGGCAATAGCAGAGCGGAGCTTGCTCAATTCCCATGAATATGTGTACGGAGTGGCACACACAACTGCGGCCACCTCCTATCATCTGCAGCTCAACCTTCCCTTTTGGAATGGGTCATGGGACCCCCATTATCCGGATAAGTGAGATTCCTAGAGGTATCCTGGGCTCATGCCGTTATAGTTGAGATATAAGCATTCCCTTTAAATCCCGCTATTATCCAGACTCTCTTTACGGTCATCCAGAGTTCCAGTGCGCGTCTCTTTTTCTTGCATGTATGGCGCTAAGATGATATTGCATAAATCATTACCCGACATGAACTCATCATAAACTGCAGAATCTTGAACACGCTGTCAAAATTTATCATTTTTATGAAGAATTATAGAAGGAAAATGAGTCGCTTATAAATAGGACCTCCAGACTGTGTGGGAATCCGGTCATGATTAGAAGTGTCACATCTGTTTTCGGAATCGCTTTGTTACAAAATAAAGTGACATGTAATTTAACCTCCCACTTGGGGATCTGATGAACTATGATATAATGCCTGGCACCGGTGGAAAGCGTTAACGCGCCGCACAACCCTTCAGGCACCTACCGGATGAAGACAGAGGATGGCTCATCGGATGCTGTTTTCTCCACTTCTCATTACGTCATTAATACTGGAGAACTGATGAATCTGATAGCAGTCATATTGAAAAAAGGAAATTATTAAAAAAAGTAGCTGTGATTTTATATCATATAGGAAGTCATCATGAGGAAGTGATTGTGTTTTGTTTCTATAGAAGACCAGTTTTCTTTTTTTTAAAGGGTATTTGCTACAAAGTTTTTGCTATATAATCTTACAGTGCCATCATGTTTGAGCAGAGACCCTGATTCCAGCGATGTGTCACTTACTGGACTGTGTTTTAAAGGTCTCACTACAATGAGTATTTTATCAGCAGGAGATTATCACTACAGAACAACTGGCCTCATGACTCCTAGTCTAACCCCGCCCCCAGCACTGATTAGCAACTCTCTGTCACTATACACTGTACACAGAAAGCTGTGTTGTGGGGCGGGTTATACACAGCTTAAAGGGAAGCCTGTGGGCGTGCTATCATGCTAATTAATGCGTATGGTCGATCTCACCACTCTCTCCTGCCACTGGCCCCCAACGCTGGATTTGGGCTCAATGCGCATGATCAGAAGTCTCTGACTAACTGTCATGCATACTATGAAGCCGGGTGTACGCATCCCGGCTTCAAACTGGTGTAGTGTGCATGAACGGAAGTCCGGGGACGTTCTGATTGTGCACACTGAGCCAAAAACCAGTGGTGGCATCAGAGGTGAGAGTGACCATGCTTTTAATGCTGCGCATTCATTAGCATGTTAGAACACCCACAGGAGCGTGCTAACACGATAAGGGGGCTAACTAGCCAAGGGAACTAATGCCCTTGTGACTAGTCCCTGTACTCATTAGCATATTATAAAGGATCTTTAGAAATACTTTTTCTAAAGATCCCTTTATCTATGCTACTAGATGCAGGGATTAGCAATATGCACCCAGAAGTGCTCATGGGTCTGGGTGCCTATTGCACCTAACAGGTTCCCTTTAACAACTGAGCTCTGCTAGATCTGCCGCAGAGTGACTCAATCATAACTGCTGCACCCAGTTAACTAAGTGACACATCGCTGGAATCAGGGTCTCTGTCTCTACATCATGGTGCTGTCAGATTATATAGCAAAATCCTGATGACATATTCCCTTTAAGTAGTCATAGATATAGTTGCTCTATGTTCCCACCATGTTTTTTACAGTGCTTTTTGAGCCAAGCCACTCTGAAAAACTCAGAAAACTCTCCAAAGAATGCTCAGAAAATGCTCCAAAGAATCTTCCTATTCATTTCTATATACAAATGACTTGTTGTTCATGTTTTCTGGCTTTTGTTTTTGTTTTTTTTAAAGCTGCAGACTTCTAAAATTACTAAAAAAATAAAAAAAAAGTGATCATAACATTGTTTAGGAATCTTTTGCTACAGGAAGATGCTCCATACTTTACAATGGAAGTCAATGGGAAGGCCACTAAAATACCTGGGTATCTTTTTAAGTGTTTTCTGTTTTCGCCTCAAAAAGCGCTAGTGTTTTAATTGCTTACTGGGTTTAAAAAAAAATGTCAGCAAAATTCCAATTAAAAGCCGCCCAAACAACGCTGGAAAAAGTTAACACAAAACAATAACAAAGGGATTCAAGAAATTACTAAAAATCATTTCAGTGGAACAAAGTGGTGAGAAAACTCCAGAGAAAAGGAAGCTTCTTTCACGTGAAAATTTGACATTTTTGACCTTTGGAAGAAGAAAAACTTGGAGCATTAAGGTGTTGGTGCCAGAACACCTGTGTAACTCACCTTGATACAGTGGGGGAAATAAGTATTTGATCCCCTCCCGATTTTGCACGTTTTCCAACCTACAAAGAATGGAGAGATGTGTAATTTTTATCGTAGCTAACTTCAGCTGTGACAGAATAAAAAAAAATTCCAGAAAATCCCATTTGTATTAGTTTTATATACCATATTTTTCGCTTTATAAGACGCACCGGATTATAATACACACCCCAAATTTAGACATAAAAAAAGGTAAGTAAATAAAAATGGGGTCCGTCTTATACTCCGGTGTTCTCTGGTGGGCACAGTGGTGGTGAAGCAGGGTCACAGGAGGCAGAGGTTGTGCTGGCAGGCGCGGAGGGTCAGTGGCAGTGGGGTCCGTGGTGGCAGGTGCGGTGGGGTCCGTGGTGGTAGGTGCGGTGGGGTCTGTGGTGGTAGGGGCGGAGGCGTCCGTGGTGGCAGGGGCGGCGGCATCCATGGTGGCAGGCGCGGCGGCATCCGTGGTGGCGGTGGGTGAGTCGTGCAGCAGACCGGTGCAGTGAGTGTCCCAGTATCCGCGGTCCCGGTTCAAATGATGGCGCCTGGAGCCAAGGGCTCCATCTGCGCACGCGCTGACTCCCGGAGCGGCGCGTGTACAGATGAAGCTCTCATACAGAAGCTCCATCTGCGCACGCGCCCGCTCCCGGCGCCATCATTTGAAACTGGGACCGCGGACAAACTGGGTAACCTGCTGCACAGCCGCCCGCCCTGCATGCACAGAGTGGCAGCCAGCAAGCTGCCCACCCACCCTGCCTGCAAGCGGCCGGGTACCTGTGCTTGCGTGCGTGCGGGTGGCAGCCGGGTACCTGTGGCTGTGTGCGGGCGGCAGCCAGGTGCCTGTGTTCGGGCGGCAGCCGGGTGCCTTGTGAGGGCGGCAGCTGGGTGTCTGTTTGAGGACACAGGCACCCAGCTGCTGCCCACACGCAGGCACCCGGCTGCCGCCCTCACGCAGGCACCCGGCTGCCGCCCTCACGCAGGCACCCGGCTGCCGCCCTCACACAGGCACCCGGCTGCCGCCCACACACAGGCACCTGGCTCCCGCCCGCACAGGCACCCAGCTGCCGCTCGCACGCAGGCACAGGCACCCGGCTGCCGCTCGCCTTAAGCCACAGGTACCCGGCTGCCACCCGCACGCAAGCACAGGTACCCAGCCATTTGCACGCAGCCACAGGCCCGATCACCGCACAAACAGGACCCCCAGGTAAAGCTATATTCGGATTTTAAGACGCACCCCTCATTTTCCTCCCAATTTTTTGGGAGGAAAAGTGCGTCTTATAATCCAAAAAATACGGTAATTAATTTGCATTATATTCCATGGAATAAGTATTTGATACAATTGAAAAACAGAACTTAATATTTGGTAGAAACCTTTGTTTGCAGATACAGAGGTCGGACATTTCCTGTAGGTCTTGATCAAATTTGCACACACTGCAGCAGGGATTTTGGTGACTCCTCCATGGAGCCACAGACCAAGTAAGATTGACAGTCATCTTGTGTTTTTTCCATTTTTTAATAATTGCGTGAGCAAGGGGACCTTGTGTGCCCTGCAGGATTTTAATCCATTACGGCGTAGTGTGTTACTAACTGTAATCTCTGAGATTATGGTCCCAGCTCTCTGCAGGTCATTGACCAGGTCCTTTCATGTAGTTTTTGGCAGATTCTTGACCTTTCTCAGAATGATCTTTATCCCACGAGGAGAGATCTTGCATTGAGCCCCAGACTGAGTAAGATTGACAGTCATCTTGTGTTTCTTCAATTTCATAATAATTGTGCCAACAGTTGTTGTCTTCTCACCAAGCTGCTTGCCTATTGTCCTGTGGTCCATTCAAGCCTTGTGCAGGTCTATAATTTTGTCCCTGGTGTTATTAGACAACTCTTTGGTCTTGACCATTAGAAATTTGGGAAGAATATTTCTTTGTCATTAAAGAAACCTACCCGATTTGTTGTCATTTCATAACCTGCAAAAATTCAATGCAAATCCATGGAAAAATTGACTGTAAAATCAACACTTAACACTTGCAGATTCTGTTATGAATGGCAGTGGATTTGCAGCTATTTTTTTTTATTGAAAACCCTTCTGAATCTACCTGATAGGGAACCTGTTACTTTGTTAAAGACTAGATTTATATATAATTTTTTGGGAAAAGATTCAGTATTCTTGTTTTTATTCATTGAATTGTCTGCTCTATTTTTAGGAGTCTAGTAGGTTTAACAATAAGTAGAACCTCCCACTGGACTCCTAGCATTGAAAGTGCAAGGGAATTCAATCAATAAAGGAGAAGCTATCTAAAGTATTTCCACAAAAAAACTATATCTCAATCTGCTTTGCTCCTCCTGTTCTATAAAATGCTCCATGTAGCTTTTAGCATATGTTCAATGTGATGGGTAAAGGTGTTATCCTAAAAAATTCCTTAAGTTGGTTATAAAGAACCCAGTTTTAGATTTTAAAGGGAATCCGTCAGGTGATTTTCTAGTACAATACTAATGTTATCTTTAAATAGGCAATAAGGAGACCTTTCAGGATCAGTAAGTTTTAATGCTTTACCTTATCCTGGTATCTTTTTGTAATCTCCATAATATTCAGTGTGATGTAATAACAAGTTAAAAGAAAACAAAATTGGTACCGTGTTAGCCAGTTGAAAAATGATTGATTGCTCTTATTGAGTAGTGACTAGTCAAGCATATATGAATACAAACTGCATATTCACAGCTCCCCCTCCTATCTCTCAGTGCTTGTATCAGTGATAGTAAATATGAAATAAATTTGCACTGCTGCCCCCACCCATACTCCCTACCGCTTCTCAGCAGTGATACTGAATGCACTGGGAAGTAGGTGGGGGGAGCAGTGTATATGTAAATTGTATTTACATACACTTGACTAAGGGTACCGTCACACTTTAGCGATGCTCCAGCGATTCCACCAGCGATCTGACCTGGTCAGGATCGCTGGTGCATCGCTACATGGTCGCTGGTGAGCTGTCAATCAGGCAGATCTCACCAGCGACCAGTAACCAGCCCCCAGCCAGCAGCGACGTGTGGAAGCGATGCTGCGCTTGGTAACTAAGGTAAATATCGAGTAACCAAGCGCTTGGTTACCCGATATTTACCTTGGTTACCATCGCACACCACTTAGCGCTGGCTCCCTGCACTCATAGCCAGAGTACACATCGGGTTAATAAGCAAACCGCTTTGCTTATTTACCTGATGTGTACTCCGGCTACGTGTGCAGGGAGCAGGGAGCCGGCACTGGCAGCGTGAGAGTGGCGGACGCTAGTAACCAAGGTAAATATCGGGTAACCAAGCAAAGGGCTTCGCTTGGTTACCCGATATTTACCTTGGTTACAGCTTACCGTAGGCTGCCAGAAGCCGGCTCCGTGCTCCCTGCACATTCAGATTGTTGTTCTCTCGCTGTCAAACACAGCGATGTGTGCTTCACAGCGGGAGAGCAACGCCAAAAAAATGAACCAGCACTGTGTGTAACAAGCAGCGATTTCACAGCATGGGCAAGATCGCTATTGAGGTCACTGGTGCGTCACAAAAACCGTGACTCAGCAGCGATCTCGCTATGTGATAAGTACCCCTAATATGCTCTACACACTGAATTCTATGCATCTTACAGCAAGATAACAGTATAAGGTAGAATAATAAAACTTACAGATCCTGAAAAGTCTCCTTAAGCCTTGTTTAAAGAGAATATTAGTATTGTACTACAAAATTATGTGACAAATTCCCTTTAATTCTTGGATCTCATGACATCGTTGATGCCAACGGGTGCCATTCTCTTCTCCAAGTCTAGCTATGGACCTGTAGTTTGCGCTTTCTTTGATTTCGGAGACACTGTGGCAGCAAACTATTCATGACAATTTTACTATTTAGCGGAGTGTCCCTTTTAAATGCAGTTGAATATATCCATTTTTTTTCTGACATACACGGTTATTTGCTGTTTGTGCTCACCCCTTGGAAAACCCCTTTTTGCATAAAGAAGAACCTAGAGACCAATTTGAAGTTTTAGCAGTAAATTAGCATCAACACTAAGAAACTTGTTGAAGTTTTCTTGCTTAATGGCTCCTCACTCCACTGTAGCTGTCAATTTACATTTTCTACTTGGATAAATTATAGACTGCACTGGGTATGCTAATTTCCACCACATTATTCAGACTTAATGCAACCATGGGGCATGATTTGTAGCAAATAGAAACAATTTGGGTACGTCTAAGCATTAAATGTGATCAATAATCATCATACAGCCTATGTCTATGTAGTCACACTCTGGGGGGCCATTTATGTATGAGCAGCTTAGCTGAGATGGTATATTTATGCTTTTGTGTCATTTATTAATGGTGAATAGAGACCTTCAAGCTGTTTCTGCAAGGTCAGGTATGGAAAAACGAGATGGTACATATAAACCATGACTATGGACGTGGAAAATAGATGTTAAATAAATGGTCCTACTGATGGGATCCGGTGTAATCAGCTACTGTCACTTGCAGAAGAACTGGACAAGAATTGAAAGCCACCTATGAACAGGGTTCTTCAACTATAGACTCCAAACTGATCCTCAAATTGAAGTAACCACCAAATTAAAGCGGTTCTCCAATTTCGAAAGTCACAATTTATTCGGAAGGTTTCTTGATAGTAACTTGATTTCTGTAAAAAAGTATTATCAGTGGCAGGCTGGAAGTTCTCAATAGGGCTTCCAAGGACAGGTTTTTCTGAAGTCACTCTACCTAGTCCAGTAGGTGAAGGAAGGTGAGCAAGCCTGGCTGGAGAGGCTTCACCAGAGAGAGTTTGTGTCTGTATATTACTTCAGCTAGGGTGTGCGACACTTACTTTTCTCTTCAGGGTGGTGTCCACCACCCTGCAGCCAGGCACCATCATGGACATAGAATTGACACACAACCCTGGGATTCTTTGAGTAATCCAAACTTAGACTTTTTATTTTTTCTTCCACCATTGCGATAAACATGGCCTCCTTTTCTACAGTTATGCTACTTCTTGGGGTACTCGGCCTATCCTCGCTTTCCTGGACTCCATAAACTGACGGACCTTTTCCTCCATTCCCCCACTCTTCTTAGCACTACTGTCCTCTGCCCCATCGACTGTCCAGGCACTTGCCTTCTCTAACCCCGTCTGGAGTGAGCCATAAGCAGGCTTTACACGCAACGACAACACTAACGAGATGCTGTTGGGGTCACGGAATTCGGGACACACATCCGGCCTTGTTAGCGACGTCGTTGCGTGTGACACCGCAGGAACGATCGGTAACAATCAGAAATACTCACATATCATTGATCGTTGTCCAGTCGTTCCTATCCCGATTATCGTTGCTGTTGCAGGTACAATGTTCTTCGTTGTTCCTGCGGCAGTACACATTGCTATGTGTGACACCGCAGGAATGAGGAGCAACATTGTACCTGCGGCTCCACGCAATAAGGAAGGAAGGAGGTGGGCGGGATGTTCGTCCCGCTCATCTCCGCCACTCCGCTTCTATTGGACAGCCGCTTAGTGACACCGCTGTGATGCCGCACGATCCTCCCCCTTAGAAAGGAGGCGGTTCGCCACCCACAGCGATGTTGCTAGGCACGTAAGTCCGTGTGACGGGTGTAAGCGATGTTGTGTGCCATGGGCAGCGATTTGCCCGTGACACACAACCGACGGGGGCGGGTAAAGCCCGCTATAGGCTCCAGACCCTTTGATGATACCTTCATGTTCTTGACTGACTAGACTACCTCACCACCTTACTCTAACCCTTCTCCAGAACTGGCACCTCACAAGGCCCATCTCGATAACCAACCCACTGACCATCTGTCATTCCTCTTCTCTTGACTCTAAGCTTGCCTTGAACCATTAAGTGCCCTCCAGCTTTACATGCAAAAACCTTTATATCTCTCTACCATTTATCCAGCTAACATATTTCACTATACATCATTAATACATTTACAGCACATAAAATCTCATATAACAATATACTTTGTCTTACCAGACTTCAGCGCTAGGTGGTGTTGGCCACTGCGCAGTATCAGTTCTAATATATCAAAGTACCATATCTAACATATGCAATATACTTAATTAAAACTCTTCTTTAGGACCAGAGGGAATGACAAACTACGATGGGGTGGGGGTAAATGCAACCACCTCCTTCATAGATCTCAGAGGAATACTAAGCTTGACCCTTTAAATACTGTAAATGGATCTGTACTTACACAGATGAATCTATAGAGTGCTGGCTCATGGAACAGGTTGATAGAGAATAGCAGAAATCCGGGTCAGAACCACGAGGTCAAAGCCAGGAACAAAATCGAGAGGCATTTATGTCAAGGATGGGCAAAAACAGGCTACATAGGAGCTGGAAAGCAAGAGTAAACCTGAGTTATTGAAACCTATAACTGACAGCCAGAGAATAACTGCTGGGAATTTAAATAGGGAGAAGCTCTGCCCTGCAAAATTCAGATGAATATGAAAAGGACAACAAATACCAGCTATCTGAAAGTCAGACTGAAACACTACCAAGAGGCCTTCACAGTGCTGCTAAATGACAAAGGCAGAGATCCATGGGCTCATGTGACATTGTAACGTCCAGTCCAGAGGTGGATCCATGGGACCGTACACCGGACTCCCCCAGAGAGACAACCAGGAGCGAACCCCTATAAAGGGACTGTCTGGCGGCCCCCCCAGAGGGCCTAGATGCACAGCATCCAGGACACAAGTGAGTTCGGGTTTCGTGTCCTTCAGATGTCCGTACGGGATATGGCGATTAGTCCAATGGTAGCCGTGGGCAGGATGGATGACAGGAACCAGGTACAGGTGTCGAGGGGAAACAGCAGATGGAGTCCGCGTCCAGCAAGGAGTGCAGGCTGATGTGGCCAGGTGGATCCAGAACCGGTGACGGTTACAGACTAGCAGAGGATGACGGGATTCACAGTTGATGGTCACTGGGGCAACTCCTGGGAAGCGGCAGGCTGGACACACTCTGGTCAGCAGTTGGACACTGTGGGCAGAGACAGGGTTAACCTGTCTAAGCACAGAGTGACCTGATCATCTAGTGCAAGAGATAGACTACAAGAACACGTTGAACAGGCACCGCCCACAAGAAAAGGAAGTTCTTATACAGTATACCCTGTACCTGTAATTGGCCATATCCTGTTTCAGTGACGCTGGCCCTTTAAGAAGAGGTGAGTGAGCGTGCCTGCCTGCGCCCTAGTGCGCTTGCCCGAGGCCCGAGTGCCGAAGACCAGTGCAGGACGTGCTGGGGGAAGTTCAGGAGATGCAGGTGAGGCAGACGCTGAGTCCCGGACCTCAGCGGGACGCCGGGACCGGCAGGCGGGGAGCATGGAGGATGCACAAGAGGAAGAGCAGGTGAAGTAGCCGCGGACAGGAGACCCGGGGACAGGACCGGTGAGTTACAGGCGGCGCCGGGATCACGGGAGCGTGACAGGTATCATACGAGCCCCACCTCTAATCAGCACTGGTTCCTGTCTCCCCGCCTTCGGACCAAAAAACGAGCAATCAACAGGAAGTGACCGACAGCTGCAGTGCTCACTTCCTGTTGACTAACTTGTTTGGTCCGAAGGCGGGGAGACAGAATTGGAGGCGGGGCTCGCGTGATGTCACAATATTACATGAGCCCCAGGATCATAAACCGAGGCACCACTGGAATGGTGCAGGTACCAGAGGTAAGTATAGGCTTTTTTTTATTTTACCTGAGGGAATCATGGGGAATCAGAAGGGGTTGTCCTAGTAATGGACAACCCCCTTTTTAGAGAGCTAGTACATCCCGAAATATGTATATTTCCTCAAGCTTCTTTACTCTTTTATTCACTTTATGACTGTCCGATCTCTTCATTGTGATGTAAAAGGAAGTTTAATCTATATAGATAATGTTTTAATCTCCATATACAGAGGATGGTGCGGGTAACTGGCAGCTGTTAGTGACAGACCCTTGTGCAGGAGGTGGTGGGGCCATCACTGCAGACATTTGCCCCAAATGGGTCCAAATTTCCTTTTGATTTTCATGTCTTAATTATTTTAATTCAAGTTTCATTAAATATTGTAAAGATTTTTCTGCGTTTTCATTTTCGGGGCTTTTTATTTGGATTCGCCATCTGTACATCTGTTCCAAACTGTCAGGACAAGACGATGCGGAATGAAATGTTGTGTCGTTTCGGCTCGTCATTAGAGCAGGGCTGTCTTCTTTATGTGCCTCATTACAAACAATTAATATGCAGAAGACTCCGAATATACTAATTATGTGTCAATATGCAAGTTTTATAACCATATGAATGCAGTGATAAATTACACTGATAGTTACACATTACACTGAACGATACGAACTGGAGGTTTGTACAAAATCCACAGCGTCTGGCGCACGTGACATGGGACCGGGAACCTCGGGAGCAGACTCATAATTAATTGGATTTTTTACGGCATTAAGCAAAAAAATAAGATCTGGTGACTGTACAATTTCTGTTAATGCTTTTATCTAAAAAGACAAACTACCTCCCCAAAAAAAAGATAATGAATACATGAATTCTAGATATTAATACAGAGCTCCACTGTTTTTGACATATGGCTTAAAAACCCCTGAAGAAGCATCAAATAAAATATTCAATTCTACCTACTGGCCACTAGGGGGAGAATAAGAGCTCACTCTATACTGCCAGTAGTGAGTTCCCAGTTTACTGTAATCTCATAAGCTCCCCCTAGTGGTGACAGTAGGTATTCAGAAATATATTGTTTCATTTCATGTCTTTTCAGGGGATTTTAAAACTTTCTGCTGGAAAATAGAACTCAGATATATTAAAAATTATATTGGCACATAATTTTAGTCCTAAATAGATAAAAAAAAGAAATAAAAAGCCATGCAATTTTCTAATATACTGTGTGTAATAGGTCTATGTGTGACGAGTTTTTCTCTGTTTTAGAGATGAGCGAACCCAAGGTTTGGCATAGCAAACACAGAATTTCCCCCAAAAACAGAGTTTGGGTGCTCTATGATCTCCCCTTGCGCGAGCATTGCTGGGCATGGGTACTTCCGGGGGCGGGTAAGAGGTTTTTTTTCCATTTTTTGGGGGGTGCACACCTGCACGTCGGACTGGCTACCAGAGGAATTTTCAGTAATACCAGGCCTGGATGCAGATACCTGCATTGAACTCCGGAGCGCTCACCTGAGCTCTGGAGTTCAACCGCGAGCGCCGAGTGATTGATTCCCCGGCGATTGTGGTTCAGTTCATGACAGCTGCGGACAGGCCAAGCTGGACTCCGTTCAGTTCATGACAGCTGCGGACAGGCTGGGCTGTACTCCGAAGCTGTCACCTGAGCTCCGGAGTTCAGCCCGGACTGTCTGCAGCTGTCATGAGCTGAACCACAATCGCCGGGGAATCAATCACTCAGTGCTCCTGGTTCAGTCCTGCAAACCCTAATTTCAGGACAGGCTGCAGTTCGGAGCTCAGGTGAGAGTTCCGGACCGGAGTCCAATGCAGGTAACTGCATCAAGACCTGGTATTACTGGAGATTCCTCCGGTAGCCATTCCGACGCTGGTGCACACTATATTTGATCATGCTGTTGTTACCCCCAGTGCAATCCAATCAAACACTTCAAGCGGCACGCACTGAGGGTACCAACAGCATGATTGAATGTAGTGTGCACCCCCCAAAAATGGAAAAACTCCTCCCACACGCTCCCGGAAGTGATCTGTTTGTGGCTGGCTGCATTTGGGTGGAGACCCGAACTGCCCAATTAGCGACTTCCAGTGGGGTTCAGGTTAAGTCTGGGTCCCAAACAGAATTTTTTACAAAGTCTATCTGAACCCGCTACCCGCTAAACTGAACTTCCACGTGTCCACTCATCTCTACTCTTTTTGCTTTTTCATAGCATAATAAGATTTTCAGTAAAAAGTGTCAAAAAGATGGACAATCCCTTTAAAAATGTGCCATTCATTTACAGCAAGTAAAAATCTTGAATATGGCATTGAAATGAGACACATAAGGCCCAATTCATCATTTGCCATTTTTTTTATTCACTTTTCAGGCCCAATCCTATTACAATTCAGCCTATTTTTTTTTAAAGTTTTTGATGGTAAGCCAAGGTAACTGATCTAAATAAGCAGCTTGCAACACTAAGGGGCATTGCAAACCTGGAGAGGAGTTTAGAGCTCACTGAGCTTTCTCTGGCTGGGGCCAGTGATATGGAGGAGGGTGGAGGTGGGGAAGATCAGGACCCAGAGGTAGGTAGCTGGGTAACAGTTAGAAGAAGAGGTAGGGGGAAAAGTGTCAGGGAGCCTAGTCCAGACCTGGCACAACCTAGTAAATATGCCTGTTTGGCTGATATTAGGAATGAAGGGCCTGGACTAGGGTCACTACAGCAGGATGTTGCTCCTAGCAACCAGGAAAACAACTGCTGTAGGAAGGAGGGAAATAGGAGTGCAGCAAAGCCCAGACAGATGTTGGTGGAAGGGGACTCTATAATTAGGCGGATCAGGGTCATCTGTCGCCGAGACCGTGAATGCCGAACAGTGTGTTGTCTGCCGGGTGCTCGGGTTCGGCATATTGCGGATCGGATAGACAGATTGCTGGGTGGGGCTGGGGAAAACCCAGCGGTCATGGTGCACATTGGTACTAATGACAAAGTTAGAGGCAGGTGGAAGGTCCTTAAAAATGATTACAGGGAACTAGGAGAGAAGCTGAAGTCCAGGACCTCCAAGGTGGTGTTTTCAGAAATACTACCGGTGCCATGAGCGTCACTAGAAAGACAGCGGGAGCTTAGGGAGATAAATATGTGGCTTAGAAATTGGTGCAGGAAGGAAGGGTTCGGGTTCATGGAGAACTGGGCCGACTTCTCAGTCGGCTACAGGCTCTATGGTAGGGACGGGCTGCACCTCAATGGGGAAGGTGCAGCTGTGCTGGGGGAGAAAATGGTCAGACGGATGGAGGAGCTTTTAAACTAGGATCGGGGGGGAGGGAGGGTAGTGGAGCAAATAAGGGGATAGATAGAGCAGATAGAGACAGGGAGACGGTAGGGGTCAATGAAGGATTAGGGGGGATGGGACATACAAGGAATGTAGGGAGGCTAGGAGTAATAAAGGTGTTAATAGGATTAAATATCTACTGGCAAATGCAAGAAGTCTTGCAAACAAAATGAATGAATTGGAGACTCTTATGTCAACCATGGATTATGATGTGGTGGGCATTACGGAAACCTGGCTGGATGAAAGCCATGACTGGGTGACAAACATACAGGGTTATAGTACATTTAGGAAGGACAGGAAAGGCCAAAAAGGTGGTGGGGTGTGTATATTTATTAAATCTAACCTAAAACCTGTGTTGTATGATGACATTGAGGGGAACAGCAACAATGTAGAGTCAGTATGGGTAAATGTACATGGGGAGGGGAATAATGGAAAAATGCTAATTGGAGTTTGCTATAAGCCTCCTAACATACCTGAACAAATAGAGGGTGAAATGCTGGAACACATTGAAAAGGCAGCTAATAATAATAATCGGGTTCTTATTATGGGGGATTTCAACTATCCAGACATTCAGTGGGACATAGAATCTTCTGGTTCTGCTAAAAGCTGTAAGTTCTTATCTACTATTCAAGACCATTTCCTCTCTCAGATGGTAGATGAACCGACCAGGGGAGATAATTTGCTAGATCTGGTCCTGTCAAATAGACCGGATACAATTTCAGACCTACAGGTCCGGGAGCACTTGGGCACCAGCGATCATAATATGGTAAGCTTCAATGTAATATTCAATAGAACATTTCAAAGGGGGAATGCTAAAACCTGGAATTTTAGGAAAGCTGATTTCAACAAATTAAGGGAAGAGCTTAAATGTGTAGATTGGGACAAAGTCATGGTAACTGGGGATACCGAACATAAATGGGGTAAGTTTAAGGATATACTACTAGAGTTCTGTAAAAAACGTATACCCTCTGGTAATAAAATGTCCAGGAATAAAAAAAAAACAACTATGGATAAATAAGACTGTACAAAGTATAATAAAACAAAAACAAAGGGCATTTAAAATCTTAAAGGCTGAGAATACAGAAATAGCATTTCAGAAGTATAAAGATATCAATAGGAAATGTAAAAAAGAAATCAAACAAGCAAAATTAGCTACTGAAACAAAAATCGCCAATGACATTAAAATAAATCCCAAAATCTTTTATAAATACATTAATGCCAAAAGGAAAACAAAGGATAGTATCGGCCCCTTAAAATATAATAACAAGTTAGTTATAGAGGACAAACAAAAGACTGAGATATTAAATAGGCATTTCTCATCTGTATTCACCAAGGAACTGACTGTACCAGGGATCATTCAACAAGTGAAAAATCAAAGTTCACCACCCGATATAATTAATTTAACACAACATGAAGTACGCCTACGTCTGAGTAAATTAAACATTGACAAATCCCCAGGGCCAGATGGCATTCATCCACGAATATTGAGGGAATTGAGCTCCGTAATCGACAGACCGCTGTATCTCATCTTTTTAGACTCACTTGTAACAGGGTTGGTGCCTCAGGATTGGAGGATTGCTGATGTGGTACCGATATTTAAGAAAGGTAAGAGGGTAGATCCAGGCAACTACCGTCCAGTAAGCCTGACATCAGTAGTATGCAAAGTTTTTGAGGGCATTTTAAGGGATGACATGCAAAAATATATTGCAGAAAATAATATGATAACTGACAAACAGCATGGATTCATGAAAGATAAGTCGTGTCTAACCAACCTGTTGGGGTTCTATGAGGGGGTAAGTTCAAACCTGGATATTGGTAATGCAGATGATGTGATTTATTTGGACTTTGCAAAGGCATTTGATACTGTACCACATAATAGCCTTATACTAAAGCTCCAGAAGCAAGGACTAGGGGACACAATATGCAACTGGGTAAGGAATTGGCTAAAAGATAGGAAACAAAGAGTAGTCATAAATGGTACATTCTCTAAATGGGCCATAGTCAGCAGTGGGGGCCACAGGGATCTGTGCTTGGACCGATTCTTTTTAATCTCTTTATTAATGACCTTGTGGATGGGATTGATAGTACAGTGTCAGTCTTTGCCGATGACACCAAACTATGTAGGATATTAAAAACTGACCTGGATAGTACAATATTACAAAAAGATCTGGATAAGATGTCAGAATGGGCAGATACTTGGCAAATGAGATTTAATGTTGATAAATGTAAAGTAATGCACCTAGGACGGAGTAATCCTATAGCTGCGTATACATTAAATGGAAGTAAACTCGGGACTACAGAACAGGAGAAGGACTTGGGTATTCTCATTACAAATAAGCTGAGCAGCAGCACTCAATGTCAAGCAGCAGCTGCTAAAGCAAACAAGATTTTAGGGTGTATAAAAAGAGAGATTAGATCCCGTGATCCCAACGTATTGTTACCCCTCTATAAATCACTTGTAAGGCCACATCTGGAATACGGGATCCAGTTTTGGGCTCCACATTTTAAAAAGGACATTCAGAAGTTAGAGTCAGTGCAAAGGCGGGCAACTAGACTACTACAAGGAATGGAGGCCGCCCGTATGATGAGAGGTTGAAAAAGTTAGATATGTTTAGCTTAGAAAAAAGACGTCTCAGAGGAGATCTCATTTATATGTATAAATACATGTGTGGTCAATATAAAGGACTGGCACATGACTTATTTCTTCCAAAGACAGTACTAAGGACCAGGGGACACTCACTGCGAGTGGAAGAAAAGCGATTCCAACAGCTAAATAGGAAAGGGTTCTTTACAGTTAGAGCAGTCAGACTGTGGAATACACTACCACAAGAGGTAGTAATGGCAGACACTATAACAGCTTTTAAAAAAGGGCTGGATGATTTCCTCAGTACAAAACATTGTTGGTTATAAATGACTTAGTGACTAAATGTAGAACTGGTGGAGGAAGGTTGAACTAGATGGACCTAGGTCTTTTTTCAACCTTAGTAACTATGTAACTATGATGTTTTGTGTCTCTTTTTACACCAAATTCATTTTTCCATTTGAGACTTTTTAAGTCTATTTTGTGTGTTCGCCTGATTTTTTTTATTTATTTTTTTGTTTGCCTCTGTGGGCAGGATTAGGGTTTTTCAGATGTTTTTGACTAATTCATTAATTATCACTAGTGTTAAGTGAGCACCTAACTATTTGTACTCGCAGTTGTAGCACCCACGGGGCAAGGGGTTAACTGTTTACTCGTCACCGGGCCTGGTGATGTCGGGTCTGGGAATGTCACAGGTGGCCCTGCCCGGCTTCATGGCCTCAAGGCGTACAATAAAAGGAAAGGGGGATGATGATGGTAGTATGGATGATGATTTTTTTTCATGACGCTACCTGTGGTTTGCAGCCAGGGATTAGCCGTCGCTGCGGTTACTGTCCTCCGGGAAGGATGGTTGTAGCAGCTAAGAGGTTTCTGTTCCCCACAGGTGGAGTGGGCCCCGGGTAGGATAATGAGGGAAGTAGTGATGGCAGGTTCCGAAGCGCGGGGCGCCGATGCCGGCAAGGACAGGCGGACACAGTCTCTGCGGTTTCAAGGTTTCTTTACTCACCGTCCTGGTTGCCACTCCCGGAGTACCGGTCACAGCTATGCTGGGCCCCAGTCGATCCCGGATCCGTTGGAGGTCAGAACCGGTACGGTGGATGGTGGGCCCTTCCTCCTTGCGCCTTTAGAGATGGATCCTCGTGGCTTGATGCCACTTAGGGACCTCGATTCTTGAAACGTGAACTCCTGTCCCGTATGCAGGTGCCGCGGGTCCGTGGTGAGGCCTGAGTTGGATCATGGCTCCGAACCCTATCTAGCACTGTGCTCTGTGAACTGTGGTGGCAAGAGGGACCTACAATATCCCTGTCCTGCAGATTTTGATGATACAACTTGAAGTTTTTCCCACCCTAGCATTCTGCATCCTGCACTGCGCCGGTCCCGAGGGAGCAATGAAGCTCTCCCCTGGGCGACCGTTTTAGCTCCTGCGTCCCACCAGAGCCACCGGTAAAACCTGTCCACTCCTCTCCTGCTGGAGAACTCCTAACTGTTGTGTTGGCTCCTAACTCCCCCTGGTGGCTGCTCCTCCCCCGTTTCCCTGTCACTAGTGGGTGGAGGCCCACCATGTTTGGTGACTGCCTTAAGACCCAACTCTAGCCCGGTCCCCATTGCGGAGGGCAACCTATTGGTGTGTATGAGTTTATGTGTGGTGGAGCCGGTACCGACCTCCTCTGGATCCAGGATGAGTACCACACGTTAAGTGAGGTGCAGTACACTGTGGCGACCGAACCCTCAGGGGCGCCACACTATACTCATAACGAGTATTGTCTAATACTTGCGTAGTCATTCCGAATAGCATGTGCAATGCTAGTCAATGGGGAATACTCACAATGTAACAAGTAACCCGAATGCCGTACTATTCACTACTTGCTTGAATAGTACGACATTCAGGTTACTCGTTACTTTGCGAGTATTCCCCATTGACTTGCATTGCACATGCTATTCGGAACGAATACGCGAGTATTAGACATTACTCGTTATGAGTATAGCGAGTACAAATAGTTAGGTACTCGCTCAACTCTAATTATCACGTTTTAAGAGTCTCAAAATTTGTCGCCCATGTACCCCAGTCCTGCCCTGGAGTGATTTCATGTACACCAATTATTGCATAATATTTGCTACTTTTTGCAAAACATGCAAGTTTTTGATCCGCAGCCACCAAATCTGTTGAAGCCAAAACAAAAAAAAAATACTCACATTCATGAACCCCCCAAAAACATCAGCGAATATAAGGTAAAAAAAAAGAAAAGTGACTTAAAATAATCCTCAAATGATAAAACTGGCCCTTCTTTTTTTTTTATTATATCATTCATCAGAACGGTAGACGAATTTGACGCAACATTAAAAACGCTTTTTATTTTTGTCTTTAGACGTTTTCCGCAACTTTTTAGAGCAAAAAGTTGCAAAGTGCTTTAAAATGTCGCAAACTGATCTTCAACTGAAACGTACTTAAAAAAAATTCACTACTAATTTTACTTCCAGATAGGAACAGAAATGAGATGCATAAAAAGAAAAAAAAAGTCTAAAAATATCTAAATAAGCAAAGTTGTCAAGGAAAGATAAAAAAAAGACTTCAAAGGGAAAAACAAGTTAAAAAATTAAGCAAAACTTAGATATGAAGGCGCAATCCTAAAGCCACGAATATTGGAACGTTGCAGAAATAAGTGTATTAAAGTAAGGTCATCAGGTGACAAAAATGGGCTCAAAACAGGTTACCCTTTTATAAAAAGTACTCACTATATACTGTATTATTTTTTACTTTTATACTGCTTTGTTTTATGCTCTGTTTACCTGCATATACGGTACTTTTATTTATGGTTAAAGCTGATCTGTCACCAAATTTGATAATACAAACTTTATATTAATAAATAGATCTCTTAGACCTGATAAGGCTGGTGTACTAACTATGAAAAAAAAAACTATGTAAAAAATTATGTAGTAATCCGTATATTAAAGGGACTCTGTCACTAGGTTATTGCCACCTAATCTGAGAGCAACATAACATAGGAGAAGTAGTATTGAATAGATATTTTAGACCTGATGGGGCTGGTGTGCCTATTAGAAAAATCCATGATTTTGTCATGTTTTGAAAATGTTGCTGCTTGCTTTTAAAAGGAGCATTTCTATAGCTGGAGTACTCTTAAAGGGAATCTGTCACCAGGTTTTTGCTCCCCCATCTGAGAGCAGCATAATGTAGGGGCAGAGATCCTGATTCCATCGATGTGTCACTTACTGGGCTACTTAGTGTAGTTTTGATAAAATCACTGTTTAATCAGCAGGAAATTATCATTACAGGACTACTTGTCGTGCTGCAGTTCGTCCAGCATATTCGTGAGCTCTATATAATTGCCAGATCTGCCGCAGAGACAACATTGATTTTATGAAAATCACAGCAAACAGCTCAGTAAGTGACACATCACTGCAATCAGGGTCTTTGTCTCTACATTATGCTGTTCTCAGATGGGGAAGCAAAAACCTGGTGACAGATTCCCTTTAAGTATACTTTACCTGTTAAAATGCTCCAGGAAGATTTTCAAAACATGACAAAATCATGAATTTTTTATAATAAGCACACCAGCCCCATCAGGTCTAAAATATCTACTCAATACTAAAAGTTTGTATTGTGAAATCTGCTGAGAAATATCTGTTTTTTTGGGCAACAACCCAGTAGACCTCGATGATAGGTCTCATGCACACAACCTTTTTGGAGTTCTAAAAGTTACATTTCCCCTAGTGATGCAATAATATATGGAAGACGGCAATACCACTGCATTAACAGATAGAATAATCACTCTGAGCTCCAGGAAAACTGGATGATGACCCCTCTATGTTTATAAGGGTTTTCAGATTGAAAAATAAAAGAAATAAAAAATTAAAAAGAAAACAAAAACTCTAAATTTGACTACTGTATGGAGATGAGTGGATCTATTCCCTGGACCCCGGTCCAACAATCATATCCGTTCTCCATGACCACCAGACATGAGTCTATCAAACCTCCTCCTACCTGGTGGCATCACAGCCTCCTCTTCTGATTGGTGCACCCAGCATGACATCATGCATGCGTTTCAACATAACGATGATGTCATGCTTGCGTTACAACACACTGATGACATCACGCCACTACTAAAAAATCAGAAGAGGCTCAAAGGATTCCAGCCCGGTAGGAGACACTTCGCAGAGCTTCCATCCGGTGGAATATTGGCTGTACCAGGTGACATTTTTGGCTATTTTTTACTACTTGATCGTGCCCCATACTAAAAAAAAAAACACTTCATGATCAGGTCTTGAAAAATCCACGTCAAAACTACTTTGTGTGAACATACCCTAATAGAAAGAATGCAAAATTTTCTTTTTTTTCTTCTTTTAGTTCCAAAGACTCCTCCAGCGAATGTCAGCGGGGGCAGCGGAAGACGTCACGAATTAGTGATAACTTGGGAGGTATGTAACTGTTTTTGAAACCATTATTCTTAATTTTCCTTTAATATGTTAGAATTCAGTGTATTTCAGTGGAGAGAAGTAAAGACATCCAGCTCCAGAGATCCAGGAAAATAACATTTTAGCTTTATTGAATAAGCCACAGAAAATAGAAACACAAGTAGAAAAGCAACGCGTTTCGGATCAGTTACGATCCTTCATCCTTCTTTACTCATTTGTATTTTGGGGGTCAGACCATAGACATTGGGTTGTATGGGCATCCAGAACACTGTTTAAAGGGATCGTTCACTATGTCTGGTGATGTCACGTCAACTACCAGTTGACCTGACATCACCATGTCTGCCGTAGTCTCCGTGAGTGATTGGGCTGTAGGCGGAGTTTCACCGCTCGTCACAGCCCAGCGTCGCTCCTGACTGTGGTGTTCTGCAGAGAAGGAGAGAGCAGAGAAATGCTGTGCTGTGAGGGACGGGGTAACTCCGCCCACAGCCCAGTCACTCACGGAGACTGCGGCCCACGCCCGGTGATTTCAGGTAAACTAGAAGTTGACGTGACATCACCGGATTTCAGGGGTCACGTGATGGGATGGACGAACCGCAATAGCGCCACTCAATACACTATTTCCAACACAAGGTATTTGAGAGAAACCTTGTTTCTGAACGTTATTTCGATGTGATAGTGTAGTGAACCATCCCTTTAATGCCTTGCTGACATCTAGATGTAGAGCATTCTCAAGGCTTGACAAAAAGTTTCCTTTAAAGGGGCTTGTTCCAAAAAAAAATTACACAATTGGATGTGTTTAAAAATAATGTTCCTGTGCTGAGATAATCCTTATATATGTGTCCCTACTGTGTACTGTGTAATGGCCGTGTCTGACCGTTCAGGTGACAAAAAGGTTTGGTACCGCCTTAGCAGTTGAAAAAAGATTGATTGCTCTCAGTGGGAGAAACTGATTATAATTTTGTTTCTACTACTGAGAGCAATCAACCTTTGACCATACAGGGACATGGTCTGATCATACCACATCTCCTGGACAGGGGAGGACGCAAAAAATTATACAGACATTACAGCACGGGATCACAAATAATTCTTTTTTTGAGGTAAAACATTTTTAAAAAACAGGCAGGGAAATGTTTTACCCCACAAAAAGAATCAGCTATGATCTCGTTCTGTAATATCTCTTTTATGTTCTTTCCTTCCTAGCAGATGTGGTATGATCAGATCATGGCCCCTTACAGTCAGACACGGCCATTACACAGTACACAGCAGGGACACATATATAAGATTATCTCAGCACAGGAACATATTTTTTAATCAAATCCAATTGTGGAAATTATTATTATTCCAAGATCTATTGATTAAAATGAATTTTGCTCATTGGACAACCCCTTAAAGGTTGACTCCATATTGTATTGTGGTCCAAATAGAATCTGTTCATTCTGGGTATAGAGGAAATATTGACCAGTCTTCATCAAAAAAGAACATTTTGTAAAATTGGGATTTTTTTTGCAGCCTGTCTCAGAAGAGTTTCAGAACGGTGAAGGATTTGGATATATTGTGGCATTCAGACCTAATGATACCAGAGGATGGAAGGAGAAAATGGTGACCTCATCCGATGCCTCTAAATTTATCTACAGGGATGAGAGCACCCCACCACTCACCCCTTTTGAAGTAAAAGTTGGTGTATACAATAATAAAGGTGATGGACACTTCAGTGACATCGTGTTCATCTGTTCTGCGGAAGGAGGTGAGTTATAATGCGATAATCATTGCTGAGGAAACGTACCATCAGGTGTCTATGTGGCGCCCCAGCATCTGGTTGCCACAACAGTGTTGCCCTCCTCCAAAGGGTTAATGCTGAGCCTGGAGGTAATTGGGGAAATCTATTGGCCAGTAAGTACCAGCATCCAACACCGTTCCTCTCCCAGGCCAGCAGGGGGAGCTCTAAACCTGGAGTTCCAGGGAGGATCCATTAAGCTCTGACCTGGGGGAGGAGTTAGGTAGTCTGTGAGGAGAGTTCAAGGAGAGAGGAGTTTGAGTAGTGCAGACTTGCGAGCTGGGGCCTGGAGCTAAGATAGCTCAGCCCAGAAAAGCAGGATTTGCAGAGAGGCACGGAGAAAAGATTCTAGTGGAGAACAGGTTGGAACCGGTTCGCCTCAGAAGAACTCACTGAAAATTAGACATCGGAGTCTGTGGTTGCCAGGGTGTTAGATCCCCTAGTAACCGAATCCGAAGGGCAGGAGGGCTGTAGGTCTCCTGGCCCCCAATACAACCCGAAGGTACAGCTGCATTACCGGGGCCCGGTGTGGACTCCAGCAGAGAAGCATCAGAGAGGGCCTGCGCAGCCTACCATACGGGAACGGGACGTACCACAAGTCCCAGCAGAGAGAGGGCTCCCGCTAAACCAAGATTGCAGGGTCCTGTAAAAGAGAAGAAAGAGTAAGGAGAAGGCCTCAATACTCACCTGGCCAAGGAGATAACTCCAACTGCTTCCAGGCCGACCGGATCACCATTACCCCTGTAACGGTCTCCCAGGACTGCACCATTTGTCGCAGAGTAAAAGAAGGTAAAGAGACTACTGTTTGTGTCTGTTCCTTTCACTGCCCTGTCGGCCGTGCACCGCATCATTCACAAATCCATCATAGACTCTTACAAGCACCAACGGTTTCCCCGGGGTACTGCTCCACCTGTGAGGAGCAGAACCACCATAGCTGCCATTACATCAGCCCCGGAGACCCCATCCAGCAGCGGCGGCTCCATAGCCGCAATCCACAGGTGGCGTCACGAATACATATTTCCACAAACTTTATTATTGATCATCACCCCCACAGCCGCCATATTAATTGACCCCACCAGGGTCACGAAGTCGGGCCCCGCCACGGCTGCCTACCCTGGACTAGTCCGGCCCGACACAGAGTCACCTAAGGCCCTTGGGTGGGCGAGTCATCTATCAATGAATATGATTACAAGGATTTATACTTTGAGATCAAAGACAAATATTGAGGTTCTGGTTCAATGATAGGTCTGTCTGTATACAAACTCATACAGCAACAAACATGTGGACTCACACTTTTTATGAATGTAAGCAGGCATCATGGACTGTCTCTATAAGTGTGCAGCTTGACTCTAAAGGGGGCTTTACACGCAACAACATATCTAACGATATGTCGTCGGGGTCACGGAATTCGTGACGCACATCCGGCGTCGTTAGCGACTTTGTTGCGTGTAACAGCTCCGAGCGATTGTTAACGATTAGTGATGAGCGAGTATGCTTGTTACTACTCAGTACTCGCACGAGTATCACTGTACTCGGGCTACTCGGCGGGGACCGAGTAATCTCTTGATACTCGTGCTGTACTCGTGGTCTTCATCCCATTCATGTGTGCCTGTCGGTGGCAGCGTACAGGTGCACTTGTGTGTGTTTTTCACAAACTAATATATAACGCACAAGTCTAGTGAATAATACACGTCAGTCAGCAGTGTCTGATAGTGTCAGACTTCTCAGTAATTGTCGCTCCTAAAAACCTGTTAGGTTCTTATTGCGTCCGTGCTTGCATTTAAAAACCGCACGTGTGTGCCTGTCGGTGGCAGCGTACAGGTGCACTTGTGTGTGTTTTTCACAAACTAATATATAACGCACAAGTGTAGTGTATAATACACGTCAGTCAGCAGTGGCTGATAGTGTCAGAGTTCTCAGTAATTGTCGCTCCTAAAAACCTGTTAGGTTCTTAGTGCGTCCGGGCTTGCATTTAAAAACCGCACGTGTGTGCCTGTCGGTGGCAGCGTACAGGTGCACTTGTGTGTGTTTTTCACAAACTAATATATAACGCACAAGTGTAGTGTATAATACACGTCAGTCAGCAGTGGCTGATAGTGTCAGAGTTCTCAGTAATTGTCGCTCCTAAAAACCTGTTAGGTTCTTAGTGCGTCCGTGCTTGCATTTAAAAACCGCACGTGTGTGCCTGTCGGTGGCAGCGTACAGGTGCACTTGTGTGTGTTTTTCACAAACTAATATATAACGCACAAGTCTAGTGAATACACGTCAGCACAGCATTGCAAAATGCGCAAGGGCGTTGTCAACGAACAAGGAAGTGGACGTGATGGTGGTGCAGGCAGAGGCCGAGGTCATGGGCAAGCTCTAATTTCGCCACAACAAAGGGCCACATCTAGTCGCTCGCACGTCCTGTCCCAAGTTCTTGGGGACCGCAGCAGTACACCGCTCTTGAACCAAGACCAGTGTCAACAGGTTGTTAGTTGGATAGCGGATAATGCTTCCAGTCAGATTGGCACCACCACAAACACTCTGTCTTCCACACGGTCAAGTGTCAGTAGCCGTGATACTGCACCGCACATTTCAGAACCTGATCCTCCTTCCTACCACAAGGCTGAGTACACGTCCTCAGACATTACTGATCCCACACTTGGACACTCGGAAGAGCTGTTCACGTTTCCATTCGCACATTCTGGCCTCTCGCCAGCTCATGTTGAAGTGGGTTATGAGGAGATCGTATGTACAGATGCCCAAATATTTGAGCAGCCACGTTCTCACGAAGTTGGCAACGTGTCTCAACAAGGGGTGGACGATGATGAGACACAATTGTCAGGAAGTCAGGAGGAGGAGCAGGGTGCGGAAGAGGAAGACGACGTGGTGGATGATCCAGTAACTGACCCAACCTGGCAGGAGGATATGCAGAGCGAGGACAGCAGTGCACAGGGGGAGGGAGGCATAGCATCCCAACAGGCAGTAAGAAGCAGGGTGGTGGCCCCAGGCAGAAGTCAGGCAACCGTTCCCCAGAACAACAACACGACACAAGGTGCCTGTACAAATGTTAGGTCTTCCCGAGTCTGGCAGTTTTTTTAAGTTGGCTCCAGATGATTCTAAAAAGGCCATTTGCAACACCTGCCGTGCCAGCATCAGCAGGGGTACCAAAACTAGCAGCCTGACCACCACCAGCATGATCAGGCACATGTCAGCCAAGCACCCGACTTTGTGGGAAGTACAACAGAGTCGAGGAGCAGTGCTTGCTGATGTCACTGCTACGTCTTCGCTTGTTGTGCATGCGAGCCAATCCCCTGTCCATGCTGCCTGCAAACAAGCCTCCTCCGGTCCTGCACCTGCAGTTGCCTATGCAGAAATAACACCATCATCAAGCACGTCCTTGTCCCAGCGCAGCGTTCAGTTATCCATTCAGCAAACCTTTGAACGCAGGCGCAAATACACTGCCAACACCCCACATGCCACAGTTCTAAATGCTAACATTTCGCGACTGCTTGCGCTGGAAATGTTGCCTTTTAGGCTGGTGGAGACAGAAGCATTCCGTGACCTGATGGCGGCAGCTGTCCCCCGTTACTCGGTCCCCAGCCGCCACTATTTCTCCCGGTGTGCCGTCCCCGCGTTGCATAACCACGTGTCACAAAACATCACACGTGCCCTGAACAACGCTGTTTCAGCCAAAGTCCACCTAACCACAGACACGTGGACAAGTGCTTGTGGGCAAGACCGCTACATCTCGTTGACGGCACACTGGGTTAATATTGTGGAAGCTGGGACCCAGTCTGAGCGAGGGACGGAACACGTCCTTCCCACACCAAGGTTTGCAGGCCCTACCTCAGTCAGGGTTTCACCCACACTCTACAGCTCCGGAATATCATGCTCTTCAGCCTCCTCCTCCTCCTGCGCATCCTCATCCACTTTACCCTCCACACCAGTCCCAAGCTGGAAGCACTGCAGCACTGCCTCGGCGAAGCGGCAACAGGCTGTGCTGAATCTAATCTGCATAGGTGACAAACCCCACAATGCAGAAAAGGTGTGGACAGCTCTGAAACAGCAGGCAGATCACTGGCTCACACCTCTGAACCTAAAGCCAGGAAAGGTCGTGTGTGACAATGGCCAGAACCTGGTGGCGGCTTTGAGGCGAGGCCAGCTGACACATGTTCCATGCGTGGCCCATGTGCTCAACCTCGTGGTTCAGCGGTTTCTAAAGTCATACCCAGAGCTGTCTGATCTGCTGGTAAAAGTTCGCCGCCTGTCTGCACATTTTCGAAAGTCACCTACTGCTTCAGCTGGCCTTGCCGGCTTTCAGCGCCGTTTGCATCTTCCGGCTCACAGACTGGTGTGTGATGTCCCCACGCGTTGGAATTCAACTCTGCACATGTTGGTCAGGATATGTGAGCAGAAGAGGGCAGTTGTTGAGTACCTGCATCACCTAAGCCGTCGGGAAATGGGTCAAACTCCACACATAACACCTGAGGAGTGGAGATGGATGTCCAACCTATGTACCATCCTCCAAAACTTTGAGGACTCCACCAAGATGGTGAGCGGTGATGACGCCATTATTAGCGTCACCATACCGCTTCTCTGCCTTCTAAAACGGTCTCTGCTCAAAAACAAACATGATGCATTGCAGGCGGAGCGCGATGAGTTGCAGCAAGAAACAGTAGTGGGTGTGGGTGATAACACACAGCCCAGCCTTGTCTCATCACAACGTGCAGTGGAGGACTATGACGAGGAGGAGGATGAAGACATGGAGCAACTCTCCGGCCAAATTGAGGATATGACATGCACACCAGTCATATCCTCGGTTCAGCCAGAGGACAGGGTAGATGAGGAGGAGGAGGAGGACAGCATGTTCAGTCATCGTGTTGGTCAGGATACTGAAGTACTGGCTGTTAAGAGTCTGGCGCACATGGCTGACTTTATTGTAAGCTGCCTGTCTCGTGACCCTCGCGTTAAGAACATCTTGGCCGACAATCATTACTGGTTGGTAACACTGTTAGACCCACGCTACAAGGAGAACTTTATGTCTCTTATTCCCGAGGCGGAGAGGTCAACCAAAATGCAGCAGTTCCGGAAGGCCATAGTCACGGAAGTAGGCAAAGCATTCCCCTCACAAAACGCTAGCGGCATAGGTCAGGAATCAGTGGACAACCAAGGCGTACAGCCGAGAGAGGCACAAGTCCAATCCGCCAGAGGTAGGGGAACAGTCTTTAAGATGTGGGACAGTTTTCTCAGCCCCTCACGTACCACAGCCCCTGAGGTGCGGGGTAGTGCCACAAGAAATCCTAAGTTTGCCCAGATGCTCAAGGAGTACCTTGCAGATCGAACAACTGTACTCCGACATTCCTCTGTGCCTTACAATTATTGGGTATCCAAGGTGGACACGTGGCATGAATTGGCTCTATACGCCTTGGAAGTCCTGGCCTGCCCTGCCGCTAGCGTTTTGTCAGAGCGTGTTTTTAGTGCCGCAGGTGGAATCATTACAGATAAACGCACCCGCCTGTCAACTGTAAATGCTGACAGGCTGACTCTGATCAAGATGAACAAGGGTTGGATTGGGCCAGACTTCACCACACCACCAGCAAATGACAGCGGAATTTAAAGTTTGTAACGGGAATTTGCCATGTACCTCCACTCACCCATGGGTACACACTTCTGGACTTTGGATAATCGCTGGACTGCTCCTCCTTCTCCTCATGCGCCACCATGATGACCGTTACAATAGTTAGGCCTTTGTTTCAGGTATACTCCCAGTGGTAAATTTTTTCGCCCATTCTTTCAGAATGGACATTACAACGACAGGAGACCCGCTCCTTTGCAATGGGAACAATGTTTTGAGGCCCTCATGCACGTCTCTATCCAGGGACAATGTGGAGCCTGACGCTGCCACCGACTGCAACACACACGTGCGGTTTTTAAATGCAAGCACGGACGCAATAAGAACCTAACAGGTTTTTAGGAGCGACAATTACTGAGAAGTCTGACACTATCAGCCACTGCTGACTGACGTGTATTATACACTAGACTTGTGCGTTATATAATAGTTTGTGCAAAACTTGGAGCCTCCCAATTTTTGGCTGCCCTGCCAAAGGGCTATACTACAATAGACCCACTTCCTGACAATGGACAATTCAGGTTTACAGGCCCTTATGCACGTCTCTATCCAGGGACAACGTGGAGCCTCCCAATTTTTGGCTGCCCTGCCAAAGGGCTATACTACAAAAGACCCACTTCCTTACAATGGGCACTTCAGGTTTACAGGCCCTCATGCACGTCTCTATCCAGGGACAACGTGGAGCCTCCCAATTTTTGGCTGCCCTGCCAAAGGGCTATACTACAATAGACCCACTTCCTTACAATGGGCACTTCTGGTTTACAGGCCCTCATGCACGTCTCTATCCATGGACAACGTGGAGCCTCCCAATTTTTGGCTGCCCTGCCAAAGGGCTATAATACAATAGACCCACTTCCTGACAATGGACACTTCAGGTTTACAGGCCCTCATGCACGTCTCTATCCAGGGACAACGTGGAGCCTCCCAATTTTTGGCTGCCCTGCCAAAGGGCTATACTACAATAGACCCACTTCCTGACAATGGACACTTCAGGTTTACAGGCCCTCATGCACGTCTCTATCCAGGGACAACGTGGAGCCTCCCAATTTTTGGCTGCCCTGCCAAAGGGCTATACTACAATAGACCCACTTCCTTACAATGGGCACTTCAGGTTTACAGGCCCTCATGCACGTCTCTATCCAGGGACAACGTGGAGCCTCCCAATTTTTGGCTGCCCTGCCAAAGGGCAATACTACAATAGACCCACTTCCTGACAATGGACACTTCAGGTTTACAGGCCCTCATGCACGTCTCTATCCAGGGACAACGTGGAGCCTCCAAATTTTTGGCTGCCCTGCCAAAGGGCTATACTACAATAGACCTACTTCCTTACAATGGGCACTTCAGGTTTACAGGCCCTCATGCACGTCTCTATCCAGGGACAACGTGGAGCCTCCCAATTTTTGGCTGCCCTGCCAAAGGGCTATACTACAATAGACTCACTTCCTTACAATGGGCACTTCAGGTTTACAGGCCCTCATGCACGTCTCTATCCAGGGACAATGTGGAGCCTCCCAATTTTTGGCTGCCCTGCCAAAGGGCTATACTACAATAGACCCACTTCCTTACAATGGGCACTTCAGGTTTACAGGCCCTCATGCACGTCTCTATCCAGGGACAACGTGGAGCCTCCCAATTTTTGGCTGCCCTGCCAAAGGGCTATACTACAATAGACCCACTTCCTGACAATGGACACTTCAGGTTTACAGGCCCTCATGCACGTCTCTATCCAGGGACAACGTGGAGCCTCCCAATTTTTGGCTGCCTTGCCAAAGGGCTATACTACAATAGACCCACTTCCTTACAATGGGCACTTCAGGTTTACAGGCCCTCATGCACGTCTCTATCCAGGGACAACTTGGAGCCTCCCAATTTTTGGCTGCCCTGCCAAAGGGCTATACTACAATAGACCCACTTCCTGACAATGGACAATTCAGGTTTACAGGCCCTCATGCACGTCTCTATCCAGGGACAACGTGGAGCCTCCCAATTTTTGGCTGCCCTGCCAAAGGGCTATACTACAATAGACCCACTTCCTTACAATGGGCACTTCAGGTTTACAGGCCCTCATGCACGTCTCTATCCAGGGACAACTTGGAGCCTCCCAATTTTTGGCTGCCCTGCCAAAGGGCTATACTACAATAGACCCACTTCCTGACAATGGACAATTCAGGTTTACAGGCCCTCATGCACGTCTCTATCCAGGGACAACGTGGAGCCTCCCAATTTTTGGCTGCCCTGCCAAAGGGCTATACTACAATAGACCCACTTCCTTACAATGGGCACTTCAGGTTTACAGGCCCTCATGCACGTCTCTATCCAGGGACAACGTGGAGCCTCCCAATTTTTGGCTGCCCTGCCAAAGGGCTATACTACAATAGACCCACTTCCTTACAATGGGCACTTCTGGTTTACAGGCCCTCATGCACGTCTCTATCCATGGACAACGTGGAGCCTCCCAATTTTTGGCTGCCCTGCCAAAGGGCTATACTACAATAGACCCACTTCCTGACAATGGACACTTCAGGTTTACAGGCCCTCATGCACGTCTCTATCCAGGGACAACGTGGAGCCTCCCAATTTTTGGCTGCCCTGCCAAAGGGCTATACTACAATAGACCCACTTCCTGACAATGGACACTTCAGGTTTACAGGCCCTCATGCACGTCTCTATCCAGGGACAACGTGGAGCCTTCCAATTTTTGGCTGCCCTGCCAAAGGGCTATACTACAATAGACCCACTTCCTGACAATGGACACTTCAGGTTTACAGGCCCTCATGCACGTCTCTATCCAGGGACAACGTGGAGCCTCCCAATTTTTGGCTGCCCTGCCAAAGGGCTATACTACAATAGACCCACTTCCTTACAATGGGCACTTCAGGTTTACAGGCCCTCATGCACGTCTCTATCCAGGGACAACGTGGAGCCTCCCAATTTTTGGCTGCCCTGCCAAAGGGCTATACTACAATAGACCCACTTCCTGACAATGGACACTTCAGGTTTACAGGCCCTCATGCACGTCTCTATCCAGGGACAACGTGGAGCCTCCAAATTTTTGGCTGCTCTGCCAAAGGGCTATACTACAATAGACCCACTTCCTTACAATGGGCACTTCAGGTTTACAGGCCCTCATGCACGTCTCTATCCAGGGACAACGTGGAGCCTCCCAATTTTTGGCTGCCCTGCCAAAGGGCTATACTACAATAGACCCACTTCCTTACAATGGGCACTTCAGGTTTACAGGCCCTCATGCACGTCTCTATCCAGGGACAACGTGGAGCCTCCCAATTTTTGGCTGCCCTGCCAAAGGGCTATACTACAATAGACCCACTTCCTTACAATGGGCACTTCAGGTTTACAGGCCCTCATGCACGTCTCTATCCAGGGACAACGTGGAGCCTCCCAATTTTTGGCTGCCCTGCCAAAGGGCTATACTACAATAGACCCACTTCCTGACAATGGGCACTTCAGGTTTACAGGCCCTCATGCACGTCTCTATCCAGGGACAACGTGGAGCCTCCAAATTTTTGGCTGCCCTGCCAAACGGCTATACTACAATAGACCCACTTCCTGACAATGGACAATTCAGGTTTACAGGCCCTCATGCACGTCTCTATCCAGGGACAACGTGGAGCCTCCCAATTTTTGGCTGCCCTGCCAAAGGGCTATACTACAATAGACCCACTTCCTTACAATGGGCACTTCAGGTTTACAGGCCATCATGCACGTCTCTATCCAGGGACAACGTGGAGCCTCCCAATTTTTGGCTGCCCTGCCAAAGGGCTATACTACAATAGACCCACTTCCTGACAATGGACAATTCAGGTTTACAGGCCCTCATGCACGTCTCTATCCAGGGACAACGTGGAGCCTCCCAATTTTTGGCTGCCCTGCCAAAGGGCTATACTACAATAGACCCACTTCCTTACAATGGGCACTTCAGGTTTACAGGCCCTCATGCACGTCTCTATCCAGGGACAACGTGGAGCCTCCCAATTTTTGGCTGCCCTGCCAAAGGGCTATACTACAATAGACCCACTTCCTCAAAATGGGCACATTAGACTCAAGAGGCCTTCATGTACGTCTCTTCTCAGGGACATCGGAGTGCCACACAATGTTTTCACGTAAAATCTTTCATGTAATCTCCAAAAGTAACATACACCAGCTCTATCTCACTATTGGGTATGTGCCCTTAACATTTCTGCCATGAAAATTCATTTTGGTGTCATTTTGGAAGGTTTTCTGGTGAGTCCGTAAAAATGGCGTAAAACGCGGACAAAATTGTTCACAGCTGTGACTTTTGAGTGATAAATGCTTCAAGGGGTCTTCCCCATGCTGTTGCCATGTCATTTGAGCACTCTTCTGAGACTTTTGTGACATTTTTAGGGTTTCTACATGCTGCCGGGGGTCATTTCATAAAAATACTCGGGTCTCCCATAGGATAACATTGGGCTCGGTGCTCGGGCCGAGTACACGAGTATCTTGGGATGCTCGGCCCGAGCCTCGAGCACCCGAGCTTTTTAGTACTCGCTCATCACTATTAACGATCAAAAATACTCACCTAATCGTTGATCGTTGACACGTTGTTCATTTCCCAAATATCGTTGCTGGTTCAGGACGCAGATTGTTCGTCGTTCCTGAGGCAGCACACATCGCTACGTGTGACACCCCGGGAACGACGAACAACAGCGTTCCTGCGTTCTCCGGCAACGAGGTGGGCATGTCCTTAATTCGGCTTGCCTCGGCCCCTCCGCTTCTATTGGTCGGCCGCTGTGTGACGTCGCTGTGACGGCGAACAAACCTCCCCCTTAACAAAGAGGTTGTTCGCCGCCCACAGCGATGTTGCTAGGAAGGTAAGTACGTGTGACGGGTGTTAGCGATATTGTGCACCACGGGCAGCGATTTGCCCATGATGCACAAACGACGGGGGCGGATGCTTTCACGAGCGACATCAATCAAGCGATGTCGCTGCTTGTAAAGCAGCCTTAAGGGTATGTGCCCATGATCATGACTCATTGCATCCCGGACACAGCGGGTCCTGACCTGTGCGTCCGTGAGTCTCATCCGCAGGAGAACGCAGGAGACCCCAGCTGCTCGTACCCGCGATCAGGGTTCAGTGCACTGCGGTCGCCTCGCTTTCAGAAAAACCAAACACACTGGGCACAGGATTTCTATGCTTGTACTATACATCGCAGCGTTTTGATCACAATTGAAGTATGCTGCATCCAAAATACTGCAAACACTGGTTGGGGACACACATGCTAAAGCGTTTTTGATAAGTATGGTATATAGAAAATCAAGACTCACAGACTTTCTCTATAAATAGATAGTGTAGAAGGACTCTCAGGCTTTCTCTATGGGTAGTTGGAGTTTAAGAAGGGCTCACAGGCTTACTTTTTGGGTAGTTGGAGGTTAAGAAGGACTCAAAGGCTTTTTCCATGGGTAGTTGGGGTGTAAGAAAATCTCACAGGCTTTCTCTATGGGTAGATGGAGGTTAAGAAATACTCACAGGCTTTCTGTATGTCTAGTTGGAGTTTGAAAAGGATTCATAGGCTTTCTTCGTGTTTAGTTGGGGTATAAGAAGGTCTCACAAGCTTTCTCTATGGGTAGTTGGAGGTTAAGAAGGTCTCACAAGCATTCTCTATGGGTAGTTGAAGGGTAAGAAGAACTCACAGGCTTTCTTTTTGGGTAGTCGGAGGTTAAGAAGGACTCACAGCCTTTCTCCATGGGTAGTTGGGGTGTAAGAAGGTCTCACAGGCTTTCTCTATGGGTAGTTGGAGGTTAAGAAATACTCACAGGCTTTCTGTATGTCTAGTTGGAGTTTGAAAAGGACTCATAGGCTTTCTTCGTGTTTAGTTGGTGTATAAGAAGGTCTCACAGGCTTTCTCTAAGGGTAGTTGGAGGTTAAGAAGGATTCGCAGGCTTTCTCTGAGGGTAGTTGGGGTGTATGTATCCTCACCTAATAGAGTGAGGATTTGTTGGTAGCCACATTTTCCTTATTGCTATGATATATATATATATATATATATATATATATATATATATATATATATATATATATATATATATAGTAAGATTCCTCTATGACTTCAGTTCAATCACAATCTTCTTAAAGATTCAGTGAGCTGAATCTGCTAATATCATAAATGTAAAATGAAGCAGGCAGTGTCCCAGTTCTTGGCTAATAACTGGGGAAGAAATAGCATTGCTCTCCTCCTTTCTTTATATTAACATACAGCGAGTTCCCACAAAGACTTATAAATCATTTATGTCTCAGACTTTCTTCCAGTTGTTCTTCTCCGTTGTTATAGAAGGTAAAGTGTTCTCTCCGCCGCTGTCCTTGGAGCCTGTCACTCAGTTTATTAAACATAAAATCCTGCCTTTCAGGTCATATATATGATGAAGGGATGAGGGAGAAAAGCAATCTAAAATTTAAACATCACTACCGAGATTATGGGATGGTGTCTCTGTCGTAAAAGCTCTTGTCACAGGATACTTGAAGACAGATTCTTTTTTGCCGCTTTTATGTAAAGTGTCCACACTGCTGTGGAGATTACGAGGGCTGGATAAAAGCATTGAAACAGCTTTAGGCCTAAGACACACGGCATGAAAATCGGAGCGAGTGGAATGCGATAAAACATCGCATTCCACTCGGACCAATATTAGCCTATGTGTCAGCACCCATGAGCGATTATATTCTCAGCCCTAATCAGACCAAGAAAACAATGGCAGCATGCGCTGAGTGCAATGCGACCCCCTTTCTCTCGTACCCATTCAAGTCCATGCGGTGAGAGAAAAATCACCCTGCACTCGCATTACACCAGTGTACTGCGAGTGCAGTGCGAGAATGGCAATAGCCGGCAATGGAAGAGAGGGAGATAAATCCCTCCCTCCCCTCCACAGCATCGGCCCTCTCCTCCTCAGCGCTGACCCACCCTTTTCAGTGCTGTCCCGCCCCCCGCAGCTGAGGTGCGATCGCATGATTGGACCTCAGTCGCAGGGACACTAGCATGACACTCGGCTCCTGCTGTGCTGCCAGCGTGAGCCAAGTGTCATGCAAGGATCGCACTAGTGCCCTGTGTGGCCCCAGCCTTAAAGGGAAACTCAGTCCATTTTTACTAAGTTTTGTCACTGGCATAACTAGAGTCTGCTGGGCCCCAATGTAAAATTTGAAGAACCTGGATCCCGCTCTGCATCTTGGTTAGATGTATGAGCCCTTATAGCATTTTAAATCCTATAAAGATATGTGTGGTGCATTCCCTCATTATATGGTAATGTCCCCCATCCTCTACTAATGTGCCCTATCCTAGGTCCCTTTCTGGTATGTATGCCCCCTATCCAGAGCCCCATCCGGGTATATTTGTCCACCATCCTGGTATATATGTCCCCCATCCTCTACTAATGTCCCCCATCCTGATCCCCTTCCTGGTATGTATGCCACCTATCCAGGGCTCCTTCTTAGTATATTTGTCCACCATACTGTTATATTTGTCCCGCATCTTGGTATATCTGTCCACCATCCTCTACTAATGTCCCTCATCCTGGGCCCCTTCCTGGTATGTATACCCCCTATCTAGGACCCCTTCCTGGAATATTTGTCCACCCTCCTGGTATATATGTCCCCCTTCTTGGTATATATGTCTTCCACCCTGGTATATATCTCTCCCTTCCTTGTATATTTGTCCACTATCCTGGTATATTTGTCCCCCATTCTGGTATATTTGTCCTTCATCCTGGTATATATGTACACCATCCTGGTATATATGTCCCCCATCCTGACATCTGTTCGCCACCCTGGTATATATGTCCCCCACCCTGGTATATATGTCCCCCTCCCTGGTATATATGTCCCCCACCCTGGTATAATTGTACCTCATCCTGGTATATATTTCCCCCATCCTGGTATATACATTACCCTTCCTGGTATATATGTTCCCGATCCTGGTATATATGTTCCCCATCCTGGTATAAATGTTCCCCCATCCTGGTATATATGATTGGGAACATATTTTTATTGCACATACCTATCAAATAATCCAACATAATGTGCATATCTATATGACCATATTACGCTATGTCAAATTACAGTCCCCAGCCTGGTGACCACAATATGAGGGAACAATGATATTTACCAGGCACCCACTGAGAAGAGATAGCAGGAAGCTTTAGGTCCAGTCACACTAAGCAACTTACCAGCGATCCCAACAACGATAGGGATCGCTGGTAAGTTGCTAGGAGGTTGCTGGTGAGATGTCACACTGCGACGCTCCAGCGATCCCACCAGCAACCTGACCTGGCAGGGATCGCTGGAGCGTCGCTACACGAGTTGCTGGTGAGCTCACCAGCAACCAGTGACCAGCCCCCAGCGCCGCGTGGAAGATGCTGCGCTTGGTAACTAAGGTAAATATCGGGTAACCAACCCGATATTTACCTTGGTTACCACTGCACGGAGCTACACGTGCAGAGAGCAGGGAGCAGCGCACACTGAGCGCTGCTCCCTGCTCTCCTAGTTACAGCACACATCGGGTTAATTACCCGATGTGTGCTGCAGCTACATGTGCACAGAGCAGGGAGCAGCGCACAATGCTTAGCGCTGGCTCCTTGCTCTCCTAGCTACAGCACACATCGGGTTAATTAACCCGATGTGTGCTGCAGCTACATGTGCACAGAGCAGGGAGCAGCGCACAATGCTTAGCGCTGGCTCCTTGCTCTCCTAGTTACAGCACACATCGGGTTAATTAACCCGATGTGTGCTGCAGCTACATGTGCACAGAGCAGGAGCCGGCACTGACAGTGAGAGCGGCGGAGGCTGGTAACAAAGGTAAATATTGGGTAACCAAGGACAGGGCTTCTTGGTTACCCGATGTTTACATTGGTTACCAGCCTCCGCAGAAGCCGGCTCCTGCTGCCTGCACATTTAGTTGTTGCTGTCTCGCTGTCACACACAGCGATCTGTGCTTCACAGCGGGACAGCAACAACTAAAAAATGGCCCAGGACATTCAGCAACAACCAGCGACCTCACAGCAGGGGCCAGGTTGTTGCTGGATGTCACACACAGCAACATCGCTAGCAACGTCACAAAAGTTGTTCGTTAGCAGCGATGTTGCTAGCGATGTTGCTTAGTGTGACGGGGCCTTTAAGCTGGTGTCACACATAACGACGACGACAACGACGTCGCTCCAACGTCACCATATTCTGTGACGTAGCAGCGACCATAGATGATCGTTAGTAAGCTGTCAAACATGTTATAAAAAGCAGCGACGGAGCAGTGATCATAGCGACGTCGACGGTCGTTGTGTGGTTTCAGACGTAGCGTAGCGTCGCTGCTGCGGTGTCAAACACAAGGATTATCAGCTTATCAGCATGGCGCAGCGGGATAGCAGCGATCAAAAAATGACCTGGAGCATTCAGGTGCGAGCAACGATTTCGCAGCAGGGGTCTGATCGTTGTTATGTGTCACACACAGCGACGTCGCTGTTGAGGTCGCTGCAACATCACAGAATATGGTGACGTTGCAGCGACGTCGTTGTCGTCGTCGTTATGTGTGACACCAGCTTTAGGAAGTTGACCTAGCACAACAAGATATGTAGCCAGGCGACCGAATTTTGTCAAACTGGGTTCTCCATGCAAATTTGTGGGATCAGTGTTGTGCAGTGAAGCAGTTCTGTGTTCGTTCAGCTGGAAACATGGATCCTAGGCTGAAGTTCTGTTAAATCTATGAAGTGAAGCAGTTGTGTGATTCTCCATCTGTAACCATGGATCATAGGCTGAAGTCCAGTAGAATATGATTGTAAAGTTCTATGATCCTCTAGCTGGAACCATGGATCCTAGGCTGATGTCCTGTAAAATGACCATGGTGACAGAAGGAAGGCACTTTTAGAAACCACACAGTTCTCATTTCAGGGTATTGTGTCTTACAGTATTGGTGGGAGAAGGCTGTTCTTCGATTCAACTGCATAATTTGCAGAATTATGTAGTCAGAAGGGCTGAGGCAATCCATGTTTATAGACAATAGGGCTC
This sequence comes from Anomaloglossus baeobatrachus, assembly GCF_048569485.1. Classification (NCBI taxonomy): domain Eukaryota; kingdom Metazoa; phylum Chordata; class Amphibia; order Anura; family Aromobatidae; genus Anomaloglossus; species Anomaloglossus baeobatrachus. The sequence continues at coordinate 752,390,908 of NC_134354.1, read as the reverse complement.
TGGTCAGTCTGACAGGAGACAATGGCTAACTTCTCTTGATTTATCAAGTGGCCAGACGCTGAGTCATCACAACTGTGTGTTAAGGTATTTAGAGAGCACCAAATTTATACTATTATGCAAGCTGTACACTGACTACTTTACATTGTATCAAACTGATGATTCCCCTTGAGAAATCAATTAGGCAAAACATACATCGGGGCTGTATGGATGATTCCCCCGAATGGGGTTAATTGAGTGAGTTATGCACTATGCACCTTATTAAGGCACTGCTGGGCTTACACTATATATGAAATGAAATAGATATGTAGAGGTCTATACTGCCTTTTTATGACCACCACTGAGATACTTCATTTCTAAAAATGTTTGTTATTGTGATATATTTTTTGTATCCCAGTGCTTGAGTTTTCCTATCTTCTTGCCCTAATATTGCCATTGCTCAAGTTTTTTTCCTCATTGCTTTTAGTGACATTTCCTCCTTATTTGATCAACACAAGTTGTTTATAACTATCAATGCTATTTTTTAACATTAATTTTTTTTTGTATTGAACTAGTGGCTGTTGTTTACTCCACTTTCTTTGGTACTATAGTGTATCAAAGTGCCATATCTTCAGTGTTGTCCCTTAACAAGATGCAAAATATTTACAAAAATGTGAGCGGTGTACTCACCTTTGTGATACTGTATATGCAGTATTTGCAACTTACATATACAGTATATAAACAAACACACATACATTATATATACAGTATTATGCTGAATTTTTGACTTCTTCTATGTCTATTAAAGCTATCTTTAGGTTTAATTTCTGAGCTTGAGGCTATGTGAGTGCGCTGAGTATTTCGTGCAGAAATTTTCTGCACCAAAGCTGCATCTTCTGGCAGAAAAATGCCACAAAAACAGGGTGTGTTTTTGGCATTTTTTCATGCGTTTTTCATAAAGAACTCAATGGGTCAAAGGGCTGAAAAACACAAGAAAAAAGCACACTAAGGTTATGTTCATGTAGCGCCCCATGGGACAGGTGTTTTAACCTACTCATTACCAGGTTGGGGGTGCAGATCCACTGCGTTGTCACAGGGTGGCCTGGCCCGGATCTATTGCCCCGAGGCATACAGAAAGGAGGGTGGAGGGCGGTAGGAAGGAGGATGGAGGTGGTAGTTGGGAGCAGAGGTGGTGGAGGATTGGGTTGACGGTGAGGACAGTATAGATAATCGTGACGCCACCTGTGGTATGCGGCCAGGTAGGGGCCGCCGCTGCTGCTCTCAGGAGGGCACATGGTGAGGGTCCCCACAGGCGGAGCGGGATTGCCCCGGGAGGATAATGGAAGACAGTGACAGTGGTGGTCATAGTCCCCGTTGGCGTTGCAGCGCTGGGTGACAGTGACGGCAAATGAGAGGCAGAGGCAGGGGCTGCGGTTCCAGGTCTTTTACTCACAAGTAGTTCAGGCGCTGCCCTAGAGTACCGGTCTCTGCCACGATGGGCTCCAGCCGATCCCAGATAGTAGGCGGTCACCGCCGGTGCTCGTGAAAGTCTTTCTAGTGTAGTGTCCCCCGGTTGCTATCTGGAACCCGGGCTGACCCTCCAGCTCCAAGCCACAGGACCATGAAGGAAGGGAAACACTTTGCTCCTAGTGTCCGTGTTAGATGTTGTCCCAAGCTGAGTCCGGGAAGGTCTGCTCTGTCTGCTGGCTGCAGACTTGTGTGTGTTTATGTGTGAAGGTGCTCCTTTTCTTTTCCCAAGTGGTGCTGCCCCAATGGTTGTCCTAGTTGACCGGGGAAGTCCCATGCTTCATGATGGCTCACTACCCTATCTGCCCTAGTCCACCCCCTGTGGGAAAGTACCTTATTGTTGTATGTGTGTGTTTTGTGAAGGCACCGACAGTTATCCCCCTCCTAACCCGGGATAGATATTACCCCTGAAAATAGGTGTAATACCATGTGGCGCATGAAGCCTCAGGGGTGCCATATGCCACATTCACACAGGGCATTTTTGCAGCGTTTTTTCCCGACCAAAACCTGATCTTGTGGCAGAATGTTTCCTGGGAGTTATCTGTTGTTTTGGTGTGGTTTTTGTTGCAGATTTTGTGGCGGTTTTTGTGGCGTTTTTGCAGCAGTTTTTCTATACTGTGGGTGGCTTTTACTGCAAAACCATGGCGAAAATGCAGCAAAAAATTGACATGCTCATTCTTTGGAAAACATTGCAAAAACGCAGGAGGTTAACAAAACAGTGAGAAAAAATCCGGAGGTGATTTGTGTGTCTGTGCATGAGATTTCTGGAATCTCATAGACTTTGCTGTGACTGTAAAAGGCAACGTGTTAAGCGGGCTTTACGCGCAGCAACATCACTAGCGATGTCGCTGCCGATCGCACCCGCCCCCATCGGTTGTGCATCACGGGAAAATCGCTGCCCGTGGCGCACAATATCGTTAGGCCCCGTCACACGGACTTACCTTCCCTGCGACGTCGCTGTGGCCGGCGAACTGCCTCCTTTCTAAGAGGGTGGTTTGTGCGGCGTCACAGTGACGTCACACGGCAGCCGTCCAATAGAAGCAGAGGGGCGGAGAGCATCCGAAGGAAAGACACGCCCACCTCGTTGCCGGAGGACGCAGGTAATCTGTTGTTCGTCGTTCCCGGGGTGTCAAACGTAGCAATGTGTGCTGCCTCAGGAACGAAGAACAACCTGCGTGCAAAAGCAGCAACGATAATCTGGATTACAACGATCAACGATAAGGTGAGTATTTTTGGTTGTTCGTATATGTCACATGCAACGACGTCGCTAACGAGGCCGGATGTGCGTCACGAATTCTGTGACCCCAACGACATCTTGTTAGCGATGTCGCTGTGTGTAAAGCCCGCTTTATTATCATGAATTAGCATAAAATCTAGGCAAATCCGCAGCTAAAGAACGGCACAAAACGCTGCAAAAAAAACGCCCTGTGTGACCATAGCCTAAGAATTGACATGCTGCTGATTATTTTCTGCACCAAATCTGCAAGGAAAAAAAAGCAACGTGTGCAAAACACTTCCGAATTCTCATTGACTTTCCTGGGATAAAGATAGACATGGATTTGTGACAAATCTGCACCCAAAAATGCATTAAAAAAATGCATGAAAAATGCAATTTGTGCACATGACCTAAAAAACGATCTCCTTTAGTATATATATTTTTTTTTTTGCAAGAACGTTTCAAGACCTTTATTTGTCCATTACTCCCTTTCCCTTTGATCCCTGTGGTCTATGCCGCTAATGCATACTTCTTTTTGTTTTCTCCCGCAAAGATCTTGTTAATCTGCTGTCATACATAATAAGGTCTATACGCTATATGACTACACATCCAGCAGTATACCATTCTAGGATTGGTCTCAGACATATTTCTCCATGTCTCTCGTATGACCCTGCCTTGACAACAAAGTAATACTCAAAAGGAACAAAAAAAGAATAAAAAATGGATAAATAATAATATAAAATGCTAATATGCAACATAATACCTAATTGGGTTCCATTTAATCATAACTGAAGGGTATTTCATTGGCCGGCACTCCACGACATGGACAGGTCATTATGTGAGACCACCGGCTTCCGCTAATCCGCACTCTTCTAATATTGCATAGGTGGAATTAGCTAGAAGTTGCTGTAGAAACCTCGTTGGATCCAAACCTTGCAGGGGGCACAGGTTTTTTAGAAGAACGGCTTAATCTAATCATTGTTCCATTTAGCTCCTTTATGATATAGAAATGGAAATAAGAAGCCTTTATTCGGAGCTCAATTAGCTGGACCGCTCTTCTCCGTAGATGCCCGTAAAAGATATTTCCATAATTACCCTTCACGTTGTGAGAATATTTATTTGTTTAGTAGATTAGCGACTGCCAAGAATGATGCCAATGTGAGATCTGTGGGGTCTTGTTGTGTCTGTGATTTACTATCTGATATCATGTAGGATTATGGGTTTTTATAAACTGTAGATAGAACATTTTTTTTTTTACGAGGAACTCCAGCTCCGTGCCCGCTCCTCGTGCTGGATCTGTACGTAATGGCTTTCACAATTACAAGAACATTAGAGTCCAAATAAATTAAACTTCTCAGAGGGGGAAAGTCATTAAAATGTATGGATTCACGCAGACTGTCCAGTGACTTTAACACAGATCAGGTAATTTAAGGACGGAGCTGCTTTTTGGAGGGGATGCATTGAAAGATTTCTTATTTCTTTTATTTTCTACCTTTGCAATCATTGTTTAATCCAAAGCATTTCCAATGAAAAATCTAGGAACTTTTCATATAATTTTAATTCCAAATATTCTACTAAATAGTAAATATTCTGTTTTGAGTTACAAAACATTCTACTGACAGTAAAGGCTGCTTTACACCAGACAATCTATCATGAGATAGATCGTCGGGGTCACGGTTTTTGTGACGCACATCCGGCATTGCTGGCGATGCCGGCCTGTGTGACACCTCCTAGCGACGGTGTCACTCACAAATCGTGAGTCGTGTACTGGTCACTAGGTTCCATAATATTGGTTCTGAAATCGGGCGCCGGTTGTTCATCGTTCCCGTGGCATCACACGTCGCTCCGTGTGACACCACAGGAGCGATGAACATCGCGTACCTGCCTCCCGCATCAGCCGCCGGCTCTATGTGGAAGGAAGGAGGTGGGCGGGATGTTTACATCCTGCTCATCTCCGCCCCTCCGCTTCTATTGGCCGGCGGCCGTGTGACGTCGCTGTGACGCCGAACGTCCCTCCCACTCC